>NW_023597054.1:1100467-1115607 GCF_011947565.3 Pollicipes pollicipes
AGTGTCATCGTAGCCCAGCAAAACATGTGCACAAGTAGCAAAAGCCACGATGGCCACATGTGCAACACAGACCGACCCTATTGCCCATCTGCCTCCCCTGAAACTTCTCAACTCTCGCCCCTCGGTTTCAGCTGAGTCAACTACACAGACCCAGACGAAAAATGCCGTTGAGTCGCCCCTGGCTGGACGCTCGGATGCCCAGGCGCCCGCGCACCCCCGTCCCCAGGTTGGCCGGCGTTCCAGCCCGCCGGCTGTGCGTGATTCAAGTGCGGGTCAGGCCGTCCGGCGTTCTAGCCCCCCGGCTATGAACAGTCGGCGGACCGGACCCTCTGGCCACCACACGAACATTACCTCCCCTCCCCCCACCACAACACCTGTTGAAACACGCCTGAACGAAGTCCGCCGGTCCCGTCCATCGGTGAGGGTGGTGATGGGACGGCCTCGGTCTGCTTCGTTCGGGCGATTCCCATCAACCGGTGGGAATGGGTCCTTTCATCACTAAATGTCCTTCATCTTACAGTGGAAATGTCGCGGCCTCATTTAAAAATGGTCCGAAGTGAAAGCACTTTTTGCCGTAATAGCTCCAATCATCATTGCCATACAGGAAACATGGTTTCGTCCCACCGACACATATAACTGGGTTCCGTTTCTCCGCTCCCAAATCTGCAGTTATGATTTTCAGCAAAAATATTCGTGGTACTTCCAATTTTCGGCTTCGACTAGATGGACATTACATTCCTTTCGTTTCGTCTTTCAAATTTCTTGGCATCGCACTTGAACCCAGATTATCGACGCGACAGCACGTGGAGCATGTTCGCTCCAAATGCCTAAAACGACTAAATTTCTTTAGATGCATTTCCGGCTCAAGATACGGTGCCAACCGCCAATCGTTATTACGTCTACAAATCCTTGGTTCTTCCCATCATTGAATATGGCTCCGTGGTATATGCGGGAGGCAGCGAATACACTCAAACCACTATCCACCATACAAAATATGTTTTTTTGCGAGCTGCCCACGGAGCTCTGCGTACTGCCCCGATTTCAGCGCTTGAAGTGGACGCTCACGTTATGCCTCTTGCCCTCCGACGAATGGAACACACATTGAGATACATAACAAAAGTGTGACAAAATCCCAGTCACCCAGCATTTAAATCCATACATATCTTACCTCATATTCACCATAACTAAGTAGGACCGGCAGAACGTCGCTCAGGACATACAATAGCACCTCGAACCGCTATCTATTGTACCACTCTTCAGTTTACTTTACCGCCTTCTTCCGTGCCAACTGCTTTAATAGTACCACCATGGCAGTTAACCCCTAGAAAAGTTTTGTTTCTTTTTGATGATCTCAAACGCATTTTTATAACAAGTTATGTTCAACAAACATTCAATCGTCTAATTTTCAACAATCAAAATAGCAGCTTTATTTACACCGATGGCTCCAAAGCCAATAACCACACCGGATGTGCAGTTATTTGCACTGAGCATTACCATAAAAATTGTCGGTTACCGGATGGCACCTCAGTATATTTGGCTGAATTATTTGCTCTTTTCCTTGAATTGCAACACATTCAATAACACACCCATACAACGAAGATAATAGTGATTTGTTCGGATTCAAAGACAGCTGTACAATCTCTTATTGACCCAGACTTCACACACCACCTCCTTGTTAAAATCGTCAATCTTTATCGTACATTACACACACAGTATATGAATATCAAATTTCTATGGATTCCAGGACATACAGGCATCATGGGCAATGAACGTGGCTGACCAACTAGCATAGGAAGCTTGACAGACCCACACATCATGGAGATCCCTGTTGATCATGCATCTACAAAACATGCCATTCGCACATGACAAAACATTTTTGGCAACCAACAATGGACCGATACTACCAGAACACAACTTCATGATATCAACCAGACATCACCCCTTGGCCATCAACGCATCGATAAAGACCGACTGGAGGAGAAGGTGCTGCCCGTCTACGAATCGGGCACACTACACTCACACATAGTTACATATACTGATGACAACCTCGTCCTCACTGTCAGCCGTGCGATCATCCACTTTCGGTTAAACACATTGTTGTTGAGTGCACAAAATATCAACAGCACCGCAAAGATATGCAGGCCTTTTGTCGTAATCAAAATATCGAGTTTTCTTTAAAAAACGTCCTTGGCCATGACCATCCTGAACTGCTTAACATTGTCTTTCACTTTTTCAGACTTACTGGCTTGCTGCAAGCTTTGTAAATGTCAATAAATAACCATTTTCTTAACATAAATAATTACACCAATTTGAAATAACATCATCCAAGCGTGAAATGGTCTGAACAGGCCGAAACACCTCAAACAAATAAACAAACAAACAAGTATCGCTAATATACTACTTGTGCAAACTGACAGCGCAGCGTTTATTGATCTTCGTGATCCGTCGCTCTCTGGACGTGCTTCCCTGTCTGTCAGTCCGGGCCGACATCGCCTCGATGCCGGCACCGAAGTTTCAAACCGGACCGGCACGACCGACGCAACACTGCTAGCCCCGGCCACTCGGCCGCAACCAGCCGGTTGACAGCCCGAGTCCCGGGGTGCGGGTGATAACGCTTGGGTCGCACCACACGGGGGCTCGGGTTGTTAATTGAAGAAAACAAAGGGCAACTACTGCCACATGTTCTCTTTCCTCGCCGAAGACAGTGACGTGCGCGACAGCATCCCTGAAATTTAGTGCCCTTAGAAAATGAAGGTTTCGGCCGTTTATGGTTTACCCCGATCTCAGTGCCTATCGAAAATAATTATTTGTGGTCATTTGTGGTGCCCGTAAAATTTTGTCTTTCCGAAAATAAGGGTTATGTAGATTCAAAAGGGAGAGGTTGCTGCCCTTTCACCATGGTATTTTCTTGCCCCCTCACCCCAAGGGACAGGCGGCGTAGCCCCATCCCACCCCCACCCTCTACCACTCTGGATCCGCCATTGTTCAAGGTCGGTTGACAAGACACACCTCATCGCCTCATCGCCTGAAAGCGTAGCCCGTTATTTCTTCCTAACTTGTCATTCGGCTCCTCGCGCGAGCCCCATTTATGTCAATGGTGTCGATCTGTTTATATTCGGCGTTGTGTTCATGACTGCAAAACCCGATTATATGTTCCGAAAAGTGTTGTTTGTACATGCTGTGTAGCTGGCGCCTCCTTCGCACGAGACATGTGTGCTGGGTCATGCTGCCTTTAAACTCTCCCCACGCAGGCTCTAAGCTCATGTTTCCTTCAAGTCAATAGGTACCCACTAGCGGTTCAGGTACGCACGCGAACAGGCACGCACGCTGTGTTGCTACATACGGCCCGCGGCTACACGCCTATTGCACACTCCATCGCTCATCCCGTTTCAAGAGCATTTGCAATAAGCACCGTTCAAGGTGCTCCCTGCTGCCCTTGCCCCGAGCACAAGGTGTACCTCCATTACCAAGGACGTAGCAAAACAATGAAACAAACTGCATATTAGAGCTTTTGTTGCCACATCCATGATATATATATATATATATATATATATATATATATATATATATATATATATATATATATATTTATACACACACAGAGAGATAGAGAGAGAGAGATATATATATAGATATAGATATAGATATGGATATAGATATAGATAGATATAGATATAGATATCTATATCTATATCTATATCTATATCTATATCCATGGATATAG
The DNA here is from genome assembly GCF_011947565.3 of Pollicipes pollicipes. Taxonomy (NCBI): domain Eukaryota; kingdom Metazoa; phylum Arthropoda; class Thecostraca; order Pollicipedomorpha; family Pollicipedidae; genus Pollicipes; species Pollicipes pollicipes. The sequence continues at coordinate 1,104,192 of NW_023597054.1, forward strand.
ATATAGATATAGATATAGATATAGATATAGATATAGATATAGATATAGATATCTATATCTATATCTATATCTAATCTATATCTATATCTATATCTATATCTATATCTATATCTATGTCTATATCTATATATATCTATATCTATATCTATATCTATATCTATATCTATCTATATCTAGATATAGATATAGATATAGATATAGATATGGATAAGATATAGATATAGATATAGATATAGATATAGATATAGATATAGATATAGATATAGAGATAGATATAGATATAGATATAGATATAGATATATATATATATATATATATATATATATATATATAGCTGTGTGTGTGTGTGTGTGTGTGTGTGTGTGTGTGTGGGTGGTGTGTGTGTGGTGTGTGTGTGTGTGCGTGTGCGTGCGTGCGTGTGTGTGTGTGGGTGTGGGTGTGTGCGTGTGTGTGTGTGTGCGTGTGTGTGTGTTTATATCTGTATCGTGGTTATATTTCCCTTAGCCTTATGCGAAGCCTGGTTAACTGACCTCTAACTTATGCGGTTACGGCCATCAGTTGCCTTGGCCGATCGGCTGATCGTTCGCGTCATTTTCATTCGCGCCAGCGCGTGAAGTGCGGCGCGTGAATGAAAATGTTCTAATGGCATTCATAATTGGTCGCACGGGGACGTTTCCCGCTTTGAGTTTCTCTGGCGCCGTAGTCGTCCACCACCGGACCCCAGACAGATCAAGACTTGTCGCGTGGAAGTTGGTTTTGGGAGGCGGGCTCAGTGTGACATGAAACAAAGAGTAAGTTAATATGGAAGTAAACAAACATTCTTGCCTCACATGGTTGCAGTTGTCAACAAACTAAGGATCATCTTCTCACGAAATATAATTGCCAATATTCAATGCAGCAATAAGATAATGTATAAGACGGCCGAAAGTAGGTACTTACACATGCGTACGACATAACACATTGCACAAGGGATATCACCATCAACCACAAATTTCTGAACATTACACAGCATGAGTTCACACATTTGCACTCTAATTCTGGTTACACAATTCAGGTTCTGTTATCTTCCGTAATTGCAACTCCGTTCACAACTAGACAGGATATTACGGAGATTAGAAAAGATGAGAAGAAGAAACACAAATGCACGGTATGCTATTATCTTAACGGACACATGCGTCAGAGAAACCTGCCTCCGCCTGAAATGGCGGAAAAAAATTAAATGGCAGAATTACCGCCACCATGCTGACTACTGGCCACGTATCCGCTAAATACCGACAATGGCATGATGCTCTGACATTTGCCTCAGTGTGTCTATATGCGACCGGCTGTTTGTCGCCTAACGCCTACACTACTGTATCTCCGTTTTAAGCGCATTTGTAGCATGCCCCACACATTGGACTCGCCATAAACGCACTGTGTGCTCCTACATCCATGATCAAAGACTTAGCGAAAACAATGAAATGAGCTGAACATATTGAGAACTATATGATCATATTCAAATTGCATACCCGCATCTTTGTCATATTTCCTTCGGTCTTATGCGTTCACTGCAGTTCGTCTTACGCGATAACAGCGATCGGTTGCCCTGGTCGATCATCTTATCGTCCGCGCCATATTCATTCGCTCAACCTGCCTGTCGCCAACTCCAAATAAACTCACGTTGTTTATTCTATGCTGCCTTGACCCGTCCGGCCCGTTGTGCTTCGATTATGTGTCTACAGAACCCAGGTGTCCCACCCATGTCACTTCTGTGCTCGACATATGCATTTATTCTGCGTACCAGTCCTGTGTGCACACTAAAAGCGGTAGGTTCTAGGAGCGCAGGTACAAAACTTATGCATTTTGGTCACTTTGTAGCACAATGTTGCCTGAATCGGAATCTTCACATGCGTCATGCAACTATGCGTTGTGAATTATCTTGAATGATATTAAATACGCCTAGCTCAGTTATAAACCCTACAAATGTGAAACACTACCCGTAACCATGTTCAGAGACGCATGAAACAAAGCGCCGTAGAAGGCTCTTTCCCCCCGCGGTCTCCATTGGATACACTGAACCTAAATTACCCATAGATATCCAATACCTATGTGGTATTACATATCCAAGAAAATACATACATAAGATAGCTAACTACTCATTCGGTTGTCCATTTCTATTAGAAGTCTTGCGTTCGCGGCGCAACTGTTTCGTACAATAAAACGTAAATATCGCATTGGACAACACGTCCTCTAGAATATTTAGTACGAATCCTTGCTACGAGAGGAACGGTGCTTAGTACCGATTCGTACGAAAAGTGGCTGAGTTTAGTACGTATGGATACCAAACAGAGCAGCCCGGTAACCCAAGGCTGAACAGAGGAAATGAGGCTGTTGAGAGGTGGACGTCGTGCATTTCTTTTCGTTCGATGGGAGTAGAACACCTTGACCACTTGGTATTTTTAGTTTTCGTATATATATACATATTTATATTTCGATGAATATATATATATATATATATATATATATATATATATATATATATATATATATATATATTTTTCCTCTGCTTTCTGGCTGAGATTTGGCAAACTTCAGGATGAACAGCATTAGGTTTTTCTGTTTAGAAATTGTGACAATAATTCTGTGCTGATGCTGCAAAAAGTTTTCTAAGCTGTGCTGCATGTCAATTTTAACACTGAAATAAGATGTAAATTTGCCTAAGGCGGCCATATTTCCTTGTGCTTCCAACTTGACTTCAGCCATATGACTCACTGACACAATTTTGTGGGAACTAATTAGGTCATGACTCAGCTCATGAAATGTTTGACAAATGTGATTCAAGTATGACCCAAACAAACATTTTTCCTAGTGAGCAGATGCGGCCTGTAACTCACCCCAATATGATTGACTCATGAGCAGATTCACAATTCAGCCTGAGCTGAACACGGGTCTGGCAAGCATGTTTGTTTATCTGTGAAATCCTACACTTAAGTAGATGGTTACCTGATTATGATGATCACATCATGCAAACTGGCATTATTTTGGCAAGTTGATTGTGTTGTTGACAAATATTTGGTATATCATGCTTGACATTTCAACCAGGTTTGAGTTGAGTCATATGCTGACATCCTGGATGTGTGAGCTCATCTTTTTTACAATGTGCATGCTAGCGGTATATATATATATATATATATATATATATATATATATATATATATATATATATATATATATATATGTGTATATCCCGGTCTATGGATGAATTTTGCAAATGCATGCTGTATTTGCGGGTATTGTCAGTTTAATTCGGCCATCAATGTCTTTTCGTATATCGCCACTTTAATTTCAGCCACTAACACAACATTGGTAGATATTATCAGCTCATGATTTAGCTCATGACATTTGTGAATAATGTGACTTGCCCATGACTCAAAGGATCATTTTTCCTAGTGAACTGACTCAGGTTGCAACTGAACCTAAATCATTGACTCCTGAGTGCATTTACGGTTCACCTTGAGTCAAACACAAGTCTGGTTGGCATACACATATGTCCTGGCATTATAGCTTGATCTGAGTCGAGTGACACAAATGATTCCTAGATGTGAGCTTAACCGTAAAATGTGCATGTAAGTCGAAAAAATAATTAAAGACTCAGCTTAATTCAGCAGGCCTCAGTTTCGAAAACCAGAGCACCGGGCCCAACTCTCGTTTTCCAAACTGAGGAGCCCATTAAAAACCATTGGGTGTATGATCCTATAGGATATGAAGGACAACATCTGCATAGCTTTGTGAGTGATGGTAGAAAAAAGCACACAGTGTGTTGAATACCTCAGGAATATATATATATATATATATATATATATATATATATATATATATATAATGTATGTATGTGTATGGGGAATATGGGCTGTGTGCGTGTTCTTGGCAAGGAGTTCATGTATTGCGTGCACACTCAGGCGATGTGTGGCCGTATGCATCAGCGCCGTCCCACGCGCGGCGGCCGGCCGTCAGGACCGCTGATCTGCGCGACATCTGGCCACGACTGAGCCGCTGGTCTCAGAGCAAAATGGAAACAGCTAAGGGAAAACATGAACTAACTGTATTCGAGATCAAACAAACATAAATACCTGCGAAGCTAAGGTATGGGCTTTGCGGTGATATCCCGAAGCGACAAGGGCTGATATCTTTCTACACAAGAATCACTACTGAACTGAATTAAAATGCATCAACGATCAGACAGAAACATGTGGCTTGTTCCACTTCTTATAACATGCTTACGAATGGCGGGTGACATTACCTAAATATGCTGTGAACAGTACTGCGAGTGATGCTACGATACAAACAAAGTTGACCTTTTTCCATATGCGCATTTAAGACGACTGTACAACATATTCGACCATCGTTGAGTTGATCGGGCCTTCCTAATCTGGGGTGAAATCCAGTCAAAGCCCAAGTTCGGCTAGAATGAACTGTCCGAATCATGGGCAGTCCACTCATCGTGAAATTAAGTTCTGCGGCACAGCGAAAACACAGTTTTAATTCTCACGTGCCCTTGGTGTTTCACATCCTCAGCATACAGATACGTCACAACTTGCTACGAGCTCTAAAAACACGCGACACCTACGAGCACACACGTGTTCTAAGTAAAGTTTCAAGTCACCTGAGTTTCTAGCAGCCAAATGTAGGTGGAACAGTTAGAGCACCGACGCCTTCTTGGCTTGACAGCATTGCCGGCTGATGCGGCGGCGAGGCGCGCACCAGCCGTTTGCCGGCGACAAAACTGCATACTGCCACCGCGCGAACAGCGCTGTTACGCCTATAGTTATCTCAACTCCGCACATTTTAAGGGGATCATCATATATTAACGCATGGCACACAAGTAAAACCAGACAACATCCAGTACAAAAGCATGGCATTCTCCGTCGTGTCATCACGGCATATCACGTTGTCCCGTCACACCTCACCCCGCGTCGCGCAAGGGAGGATAGCGTACCACAGACAGCACCGCCACGTGGCAACATGTTTGTCACATATTTGCCCTTCGACAAGCTCCGCACAAATTGTCATGCTGCAGTGAAAGCCCTTACTGCTAAATGATGAGCTTGATGTGATGTCATCGTGGACAGAATGACGTAGATGGATGAAGCAGGCAGTGAAGTGAATAGAACCTGCACACGAGGAAAAACCGACATCAGTCCCTCATATTCCATAATTGAGGACATGCCAGACTAGGCTACATCATGTTGGGCCCTAACAAACACATACGGGCGGGCAAGAGCGACAACCTATTCCAAGGGCACCATTTCGCAATAATCTGCTCAAACCATTTCTCTTCGCATCAGTTATTCTCCCCCAGCATGATGTGATTGGGTGCTCACCGTGTTGGGTCCTTCTGCTTGTTAAATATCTCCAGGTTGATGACATTCTCCGTGTCCCCGTCGTTGGCATAGCTGAGCGATATCTAGAACGACACAGCAGTTTAATCAGCTGCAACAGGGCTGCACGGGGCTGCTCAGTCAGGGCTGACGGTCCCTGTTTCACACTAACGGTGGTGACTGAAATGGAAGCAGTTCACTAGTGGACGCACAGATAACTGCCAGGCACTTCGCATCTTAAAGCGCCGCGGAAAACGTGGGAGACTGAAAATGGCGATACTTAAAACTGAAGAACTGAACAGGACCACATGACAACGAAATGACAGAACAGCGGCGTTTCTGATGCTTGTGCCTGGCGTTGTACGCGCCTTTGCACCTCACCAAATCTTTGATCACGCTTTTCACGCTGCGTCCACGGCAGCGATTATTGATGGCAACCGTGGGGGTCTGCACTGCTCGCATATATTTTTTCGTACATGCGTTTCCAAGCAGCCCGTGTAAACAGCGAGGGCAATAGTGCTGACAGATTCCGGTCGATTCAGCATATTTCACATTTCTGGCGCACAGGCGACGTATTGAAAATGCATTTCTATTAGTTTGGTTTGACTTCCGCATCTCATTACGAAGGGGCATCGGGGATATGCACGTTTTGTGTTGGTCTCTCTTTGGTATTGGTTGTGCTGGCATTGACTTACCACCCCTGCTTGGGACAAGCCCTGCAGGTTGATCATGCTCACGGAGTTAAGCTTTGGGTGTAATCAGCTGGATTGGGTCTGGTTCTACACAGTTATTTTGTGTTACAGCATTCGCATGGGCAATGTATATAACTAGATGGAAATTCTGAGTTCATGCACAGTAGTTTTCCTTATAATAAATGGCAGATTATATTGCAATATGCAGTAATGTTCCTTATTCTGAAAATACTGCTGTTTTGATGAAAAATTGACTGTTTTTATCAATTTGCTTCTGAATTTAGTAAAGAAGTGTACAAAACTCAGTAATAGGAACTGATACATAGGTTTATTAGCTGAGGCCAGCATTACACAAAATGTCCGCATCCAGCATCCAGACAACAAATCACCTGCTGCACAGGACACCCACAAGGCATCTGTGCTTGGATCCTTGTACTTGGGTGTAAAACTCTGGCCGGGCCAAATCACACTGAATTTTCAATCGTTGGTGTGTAAAGGGATGTTTTGGCATGTGTCTGCCTGAAAATATCTTTGTAACATCATAACTAATTGAAACATTGGCTCTCTTACCACTTGAGTTGGTGGCACCTGTGTGCTTAACTATGAGCTCTTGGACTTAAAGGGTATATGCTGAGTGTACTCATGATGTCACTGCTGTGCTGCACATGATCTACCCTTACTCCAGACATGTCAAGTGTCAAGTGTACTTTGTTGCAATCTGCGTTTACATTGATCACATCATCTGTTACACTTAAATCACTTTCTTTCACAAATGACTAGTTGAATGCGTGTGCAACAAGGTAAGACACATCAGGACTATTCTCCAGCATCAAGGAGCATAGCACCTTGAATGTCTTCTGATCGTTTTAATGAGCACAAGCAGTGATGATATTTATATTTCATAACTTTTATCTGTGTGCTTGAATAATCGCCTATCTCTGGCTGCTATGAAATAGTTCTCTGGTCTTGGTTCACAAAAACTTAAGTTAAACATGCTCATGGCTCCAGTATGCCTTAATATGCTTTCAAAGGAATGCTTGTGATCTCACGTGCCTATTAACAACTTAGATGCGACCTGGGACTGGTAGACAGCAAAATAAGAAGGTGTTCAAATCTGTACGGATCCTGCAAATAGATACCAAATATAACCAATCATTCCAGACCCCACATTCTAATGCCTGATACCTGGTACGAAAGGTGATGGCTACACGAGACACCGATGGCTAAAGGTCTTGATGACCACAACCGAGCACGGGGTTAGAAACACACGTCCCAGGAGTATCAGCATAGTAATACATCGGGCTCCTGCATCCTAGCAAAGGATATCCTGTGCGTGTAAAGGGCTGCCAGAAACACGACGGCAGAAACACGACGACGGCTTCGTTGACCCGTGCCGTGTATAAGGTATCAAGGTGATCTGTTACAGGCTATCAGTACTCTAGTCGTTGTTCCGCCGTCCGCGTGCCCCGAATAAGCCGCACTACATTTTGCGAAGAATACTTGCAGTGGGTGTTTATGATAGGTCAAAACGTGTTGAGAAACGATGGGAGACTCAAACTTTTCAGGGCACTGAAATTGAAATAACAGGATAGATTACAAGAAGGACCGTTTGACGCGCTGTATTAGTTGTCAGACACCAAGTCAGCCATGGTAAAGTCAGTCGTCCTGCAGACTGCATACAATTTTGAGAGGACGCAGCGTACCTTCTTAAAACGTAAATGCCTATTTTCAAAGGGTAATTGGGCTGTTCTTTCCTGGCAGGATGACGTGATACGCCATCTGGATGGTTTGCCATGCTGCGTGCGGAGGCTACCCTCGCCACAGAGCTGACGCCAGGACCGTCCAGGGAGGCCGCCGAGACGTCAGCCCTTCAGTATTGCACGGCCGTCCAGGGAGGCTGCCGAGATGCCAGCCCTTCAGTATTGCACGGAGAACCCATGGGACCGAGCCGATGACAACAGCGATGACGATGACTTTGTGGATCCCCCGTTACGTCAGACCGTCTGACCTGTCGGCGCCCGCGGTGGTCCGTAGCACCCCCCGCCTGTGGCCGACCCAACGGCCGCTGTGTGCATCTTGCCCTGTCGGATCTCCTAGGCAAGATGCAGAAGTTCATTCTTGAAGATCTGGACGATCACCCTGAGCAAGGCTCGACATGGGACAAGGCGCTGTCGGCATTCATAATTGAGTGGTGCGCCGCCACGTCCTCCGTCTCCCCCTGTCAGAGCCAGCTCCAAGTGCAGCGTCAACTAGGTTGGCGCAAAAGCGTGGCCACCATCTCTGTCCTCCGGTCGGAGAAGCGGAAACCTATCCACTTCGTAGACGGCAGCGTGCAGCGGCGCGGCCTAGACTCCTGTTGTGCGTACGGCTGGGAAGGAGTCTGATTTCACGTTGTGCAGTCTCCGTCTTCTTTGTGGCTACAGAAGCGGGGGTGGCCTGGTGCGATGATGCGCAATGGTGGTGTTCGACGGTGTATTTGATGGTTTTATTATGATGATGTGTTTGCCTGAGGACGGGAAACTGTACGCCGTGCTAGGTGCAGTCTCCTTTTTGGCAGCACACATCACTTGTAAAGCTTGCAAAGTTGTTTTATTGTGTTTGTGAGAAGTCGTTAGGACGGAATGTGTTGTCTGGTTGGTACGGGATGTGTCTAAACTGTCGTCTTCTCGTTGTGTTTGCTGAGATGTGTTCCGTCGATCTGAATACACTTGCATGGCGTGTTGAAGCTGATGATCTCGTTCATATCACCGTCCGCGATTTGTAGGTCTTCGAGCGTTCAGCCGGGATTCTTGTACGCGCACCACCACACCATTGCCATAAGAAGTCAATGACGTCCGGTACAGCGCACCATCTCATAGGCTAGGTCATTGAAATAGTGCAGCCGACGGGGCTCCCAAAAAATGATAGGTGTCAGGCGACGTAGCGCGAGGCCCGTCTGTTCCAATTCGGATCCTGCGCAGTGGGTGTTCTCGTCGGATCATCCGGGATTCCGGGGTTACGTCGTTCTTCATACAAGTCACGACATAGAATGCACTAGAAATATAGGCATTTGTATAATTAACATGGTTTAAGCCCCGTTGCTTTCAGAACGGATATCCAGGCACGTGTGCAGTGGCTAATAATTTTGGTGGCCATAGGTTCCAATTAGAGCTCTAGTTTCGCCAAATCCGTTGAGCAACACAAGGAGCACGGAATTGGCTAACCTGTGGTACGGTAAACATGAAGTTTGAATGCACCAAATAAATGCAATTGAGTCTAAAGCTAGGTGCCCATTCTCTCCGTTCTTGTATTACATGCCCATTCTCTCCTTATGTGGGTACCTTCGGTATATTTACAATAGTACGTTTAGGTTCATATGCCTTCACGTTTTCCCGTCGTATCTGAGGACTGTGTCGCAAAAGGGAGTCAGAAATTGGGCATGAGCTTGAAGATATTGCATCTTCAAAGATCCTCCAAGGAGGCCTGCACTCCGCGGGATTTTCGTTAGCATGACGTGCTATTTTGTAGGGACTCATGTTATACGGCAGAACAAGGTGGAAGTGGGGAAAAGGAGAAGGGGGCGGGGCGTAAGATCGTTCGCTCAGCTGCGATTTGTCGGCGACCCGAGAAGTCGAGGCCCTTAACGAAATGCGATGTTAAGCCCCTGGACCACGTGGCGATCTTATCACCACTGCACGGCTCTGCTGACCTCTCCGCTCAGCTGTCCATCCAGACATCCTTACCGGATCGCTCAGCATCCGTCCAGGTATCCATACCTGTTCGCCCAGTTCCTCGCTGCGAATGAAGTTCATCTCCTCAGGGTGGGAGTGAAATAGGTCCACCACAGTCAGCGGCACCTTCAGCAGGTGTTCTGCAACGGCGCCGGCAGCGTCACCAGCAGCACGCTCAGACAGACACTGAGGCGGCGCCTCACTGCCATTGCCCACCATTGCTTCACTGTCATTGCCCACCATTACTTCACTGCCATTGCCCACTGGCAAGCAAGGCGCCCGGTGCAAACAAGCATTGTGGAGAGTGTTCAAGCATGACATGATGGATGGCCTGCGTACAACCGCAGGGGAATGAACTGACAGGGACCGCACAGCGGCGTCCAGGCTTCGATTAAAGACGATGGCAATCTCTCCCTGCGGCGCGGCTTGCCGTCTCTTCCCTTGGGCGTGGTGCGGCGTCGTACGTCAAACGCGGCAGCAAAATCTTGTTTTGCCGCCGTCGGAATTGTGAGTCAGAGCGGGAGAGGACGATCAATCTCAGAATAACTGCGCAATGCTCATAGGAGCATCAGGAGAAGAACGAGGCACAAGGCTCTGATACTGGTATCTTGACACGATAAACATAACTACGAAGCGACTGCAATTACATTTTTGGGGAGTGTCAAGGGCTACGCATCTTGGTTGCAAACCCATTGGGCCCTTTGAGAGATCAAATTTATGTTGGACCCTGCTCCAGCGAAATCGACTCCAGCTCCGACTCCAGGAGCACGTGGCTGATGCGCGCACAGGTTCGGACTAACTCAGACTCGGCCGCCGACTCCGGGCAACACCACACGGTCTCGAGCACTCGCACGTCGCGGCTTGAGCCGTGACGCACGAATGCTCGACAGCTGCAGAGTGGATTCCAATGCGGATGATCCGGTGGCAGTAGCGTATAAGCAAATGACCTGATTTAACATCTGCTGAATTCGGAACCAGCTCCGACTCCTTTAGAGCCGAGCGCAGGTTTGATGTGATGACGTCATACGTACCTACGATGTACCCAACAGTGACGTCATCGGGGAGACGATTCCTCTCGGCGACGCGCATGAAGTGGCCTCCGCTGCAAACCAAAGAACAGACGTTATTGGTCGGCGCCTGCAATTTTCGCCTACGTCAGTTGTCGCCACCGGAGGCGAAAGACATGATAATCTTTAAGGGCCGTTCCTTAGAGGGCTCCCATGACGACGTCTGTGGTAGGTCTCTTCGAGATGGGATAACCGCCTTGCGAATGCCATCGCGTACGTGACTTAACACTGCAAAACGAATCGACGTTGTTCCAAATCAGCTGTCCCACCGACCCTATCACGACTTGATCAAAGCGCGGCAACATCTTCTGGACTTATAGAGCTTGTGGCAAGTGGCAAATAAGGGCACGTATGAACTTCACTCACTGTTGGTTAGGTGGCTTTTAGTTAAGAAATCGGGTGCTTTCGGTTAGAAAACGGATTTTGCTCTCCAAATCCAATAAAGCAACAATAAGCAGAATCGTTGTTGCTCAGTGTTCTTTCTGCATGTCGACGCTCTCCAGTGGCGGTTAGGATACGTGAACATGTGTCTCTCCAGTGGCGGTCAGGATACGCGAACATGTGTCTCTCCAGTGGCGGTCAGGATACGC
>NW_023597054.1:1115617-1139777 GCF_011947565.3 Pollicipes pollicipes
CCATCAACCACAAATTTCTGAACATTACACAGCATGAGTTCACACATTTGCACTCTAATTCTGGTTACACAATTCAGGTTCTGTTATCTTCCGTAATGCAACTCCGTTCACAACTAGACAGGATATTACGGAGATTAGAAAAGATGAGAAGAAACACAAATGCACGGTATGCTATTATCTTAACGGGGACATGCGTCAGAGAAAACCTGCCACCGCCTGAAATGGCGGAAAAACCAAATTAATTGGCAGAATTTGCCGCCACCATGCTGACTACTGGTCACGTATCCGCTAAATACCGACAATGGCATGATGCTCTGACATTTGGCTCAGTGTTGCTATATGCGATCGGCTGTTTGTCGCACTAACGCCTACACTATTGTATCTCCGTTTTAAGAGCATTTGTAGCATGCCCCACACATTGGACTCGCCGTAAACGCACTGTGTGCTCCTACATCCATGATCAAAGACTTAGCGAAACAAAGAAATGAGCTGAACGTATTGAAAACTATTATGATCATATTCAAATTGCATACCCGCATCTTTGTCATATTTCCTTCGGTCTTATGCGTTCGCTGCAGTTCGTCTTACGCGATAACAGCGATCGGTTGCCCTGGTCGATCATTTTATCGTCCGCGCCATTTTCATTCGCTCAATCTGCCTGTCGCCAACTGCGTGCGAGCAGTCTGGCGCATCAATGAAGATGTTTTAGTTGTTCGGTAGCGGAAAGTTTCACGATCATCAAAACTTTTCGGCGCCAGATGTTACATTGGCCCGTACCTTTTCATGGTTCTTGATGCGCAGCAATGTTGTGACCACGCACCAATAACGTAGCAATGGCGCCGGGCTCGCGGTTGTGTTTGCAGCGCTCGGGTGTTCGCTACGTAATTATTTAAGTTCGAAGGTGTAGGAGCATCGATGCACCTATCTTGCGGTTATTACGATGTGCTCTTCCTGAAAAACGACGACTGACGTACAATGCTCGTTTATAACATAAGCTACCAATGTATACCATGACCTTGCGATTTAATGCTGTATGCGATATTCTGCCGTCAAATTATTGAGACTATTCTCGAGCTATATGCATCGGCGTATGCACGCGCGGCGCCTTACACGACTAAGTGCGCGCAGTCGCTCTCCGAAAAGTGGTGCACTTGTGCCAAGACAAGCGTTATCCAACGTCTGCGCAAAACAAGGTTTGTTCCTCTAAATTAGCTGCCTCTGCCATTAATTTACGGCCATCACATCGCGTTGTGATGCAACATGGTCTCGTATGTATATTGTAAAGCTGAAAAGATGCGACTTCAAACATTCGTAATTTTACTCGATGCAGGCAGTTCAAGGGCGTTGGTTTGGTCTGTGCGCAATATGTTCACCTAAAACATAAATGACCAGAAACTCGAGCGGCATCGTGCGCGAAAACAAGCGAGGCGAGGCGAGGACGTGCGAGATATGCAACAGAGGAGTTTCATGCAGGTAATCACGTTAGGAGTGAGGGAAGCACCTTTTTAAATGTCTCTCAGCTTAATATTGCTTTGTTTTAGCAAATTTGGCCTGGCTCTGTCACAATCTGTGCTATGCTGTGCTGTGGTGTGCGTCCTCCGCTCCACCCCCCCCCCCCAGCCCCTGGAGGTGGGCGTAGCCCCGAGAGTCAAAGATATTGTTCCAAATATAAACCTCCCGTTGTTTTATTCTATGCTGCCTTGACCGTCCGGCCCGTTGTGCTTCGATTATGTGTCTGCAGAACCCAGGTGTCCCACCCATGTCACTTCTGTGCTCGACAATATGAGTTATTCTGCGTACCAGTCCTGTGTGGACACCAACAGCGGAGGCTTCTAGGAGCGCAGGTACAGAAAACTTATGCATTTTGGTCACTTTGTAGCACAATGTTGCCTGAATCGGAATCTTCACATGCGTCATGCAACTAATGCGTTGTGAACTATCTTGAATGATATTAAATACGCCTAGCTCAGTTATAGATCCTACAAATGTGAAACACTACCCGTAACCATGTTCAGAGACGCATGAAACAAAGCGCCGTAGAAGGCTCTTTCCCCCCGCGGTTTCCAGTGGATACACTGAACCTAAATTACCAATAGATATCCAATACCTATGTGGTATTACATATCCAAGAAAATACCTACATAAGATAGCTAACTACTCATTCGGTTGTCCATTTCTATTAGAAGTCTTGCGTTCGCGGCGCAACTGTTTCGCACAATAAAACGTAAATATCGCATTGGACAACACGTCCTCTAGAATATTTAGTACGAATCCTTGCTAAGAGAGGAACGGTGCTTAGTACCGATTCGTACGAAAAGTGGCTGAGTTTAGTACGTATAGATGCCAAGCAGAGCTGCCCGGTAACCCAAGGCTGAACAGAGGAAATGAGGCTGTTTAGAGGTGAACGTCGTGAATTTCTTTTCGTTCGATGGGAGTAGAACACCTTGACCATTTGGTATTTTTAGTTTTCGTATATATACATATTTGTATTTCGATGAATATATATATATATATATATATATATATATATATATGTATATTTCCTCTGCTTTCTGGCTGAGATTTGGCAAACTTCAGGATGAACAGCATTAGGTTTTTCAGTCTAGAAATTGTGACAATAATTCTGTGCTGATGCTGCAAAAAGTTTTATAAGCTGTGTTGCATGTCAATTTTAACACTGAAATAAGATGTAAATTTGCCTAAGGCGGCCATATTTCCTTGTGCTTCCAACTTGACTTCAGCCATATGACTCACTGACACAATTTTGTGGGAACTAATTAGGTCATGACTCAGCTCATGAAATGTTTGACAAATGTGATTCAAGTATGACCCAAACAAACATTTTTCCTAGTGAGCAGATGCAGCCTGTAACTCACCCCAATATGATTGACTCATGAGCAGATTCACAATTCAGCCTGAGCTGAACACGGGCCTGGCAAGCAAGTTTGTTTATCTGTGAAATCCTACACTTAAGTAGATGGTTATCTGGTTACGATGATCACATCATGCAAACTGGCATTATTTTGGCAAGTTGACTGTGTTGTTGACAAATATTTGGTAAATCATGCTTGACATTTCAACCAGATTTGAGTTGAGTCATATGCTGACATCCTGGATGTGAGCTCATCTTTTTTACAATGTGCATGCTAGTGGCATATATATATATATATATATATATATATATATATATATATATATATATATATATATATCCCGGTCTATGGATGAATTTTGCAAATGTATGCTGTATTTACGGATATTGTCAGTTTAATTAGGCCATCAATATGTTTTCGTATATCGCCACTTCAATTTCAGCCACTAACACAACATTGGTAGATATTATCAGCTCATGATTTAGCTCATGACATTTGTGAATAATGTGACTTGTCCATGACTCAAAGGATCATTTTTCCTAGTGAACTGACTCAGGTTGCAACTGAACCTAAATCATTGACTCCTGAGTGCATTTACGGTTCACCTTGAGTCAAACACAAGTCTGGCTGGCATACACATATGTCCTGGCATTATAGCTTGATCTGAGTCGAGTGACAAATAATTCCTAGATGTGAGCTTAACCGTAAAATGTGCATGTAAGTTGAAAAAAACAATTAAAGACTCAGCTTAATTCAGCAGGCCCCAGTTTCGAAAACCAGAGCACCGGGCCCAACTTTCGTTTTCCAAACTGAGGAGCCCATTAAAAACCATTGGGTGTATGATCCTATAGGATATAAAGGACAACATCTGCATAGCTTTGTAAGTGATGGTAGAAAAGCACACAGTGTGTTGAAAACCTCAGGAATATATATATATATATATATATATATATATATATATATATATATATATAATGTATGTATGTGTATGGGGAATATGGGCTGTGTGCGTGTTCTTGGCAAGGAGTTCATGTATTGCGTGCACACTCAGGCGATGTGTGGCCGTATGCATCAGCGCCGTCCCACGCGCGGCGGCCGGCCGTCAGGACCGCTGATCCGCGCGACATCTGGCCACGACTGAGCCGCTGGTCTCAGAGCAAAATGGAAACAGCTAGGGGGAAACATGAACTGACTGTATTCGAGATCAAACAAACATAAATACCTGCGAAGCTAAGGTATGGGCTTTGCGGTGATATCCCGAAGCGACAAGGGCTGATATCTTTCTACACAAGAATCACTACTGAACTGAATTGAAATGCATCAACGATCAGACAGAAACATGTGGCCTGTTACACTTTTTATAACATGCTTACGAATGACACTTTTTATAACATGCTTACGAATGCCGGTGACATTACCTAGATATGCTGTGAACAGTACTGCGAGTGGTGCTACGATGCGAACGAAGTTGACCTTTTTCCATATGCGCATTTAAGACGACTGTACAACATTTTCGACCATCGTTGAATTGATCGAGCCTTCCTAATCTGAGGTGAAATCCAGTCAAAGCCCAAGTTCGGCTAGAATGAACTGTCCGAATCATGGGCAGTCCACTCATCGTGAAATTAAGTTTTGCGGCACAGCGAAAACACAGTTTTAATTCTCACGTGCCCTTGGTGTTACATATCCTCAGCATACAGATACGTCACACCTTGCTACGGGCCCTAAAAACACGCGACACCTACGAGCACACACGTGTTCTAAGTAAAGTTTCAAGTCACCTGAGTTTCTAGCAGCCAAATGTAGGTGGAACAGTTAGAGCACCGACGCCTTCTTGGCTTGACAGCATTGCCGGCTGATGCGGCGGCGAGGCGCGCACCAGCCGTTTGCCGGCGACAAAACTGCATACTGCCACCGCGCGAACAGCGCTGTTACGCCTATAGTAATCTCAACCCCGCACATTTTAAGGGGATCATCATATATTAACGCATGGCACACAAGTAAAACCAGACAACATCCAGTACAAAAGCATGGCATTCTCCGTCGTGTCATCACGGCATATCACGTTGTCCCGTCACACCTCACCCCGCGTCGCGCAAGGGAAAATAGCATACCACAGACAGCACCGCCACGTGGCAACATGTTTGTCACATATTTGCCCTTCGACAAGCTCCGCACAAATTGTTATGCTGCAGTGAAAGCCCTTACTGCTAAATAATAAGCTTGATGTGACGTCATCGTGGACAGAATGACGTAGATGGATGAAGCAGGCAGTGAAGTGAATAGAACCTGCACACGAGGAAAAACCGACATCAGTCCCTCATATTCCATAATTGAGGACATGCCAGACTAGGCTACATCATGTTGGGCTCTAACAAACACATACGGGCGGGCAAGAGCGACAACCTATTCCAAGGGCACCATTTCGCAATAATATGCTTAAACCATTTCTCTTCGCATCAGTTATTCTCCCCCAGCATGATGTGATTGGGTGCTCACCGTGTTGGGTCCTTCTGCTTGTTAAATATCTCCAGGTTGATGACATTCTCCGTGTCCCCGTCGTTGGCATAGCTGAGCGATATCTAGAACGACACAGCAGTTTAATCAGCTGCAACAGGGCTGCACGGGGCTGCTCAGTCAGGGCTGACGGTCCCTGTTTCACACTAACGGTGGTGACTGAAATGGAAGCAGTTCACTAGTGGACGCACAGATAACTGCCAGGCACTTCGCATCTTAAAGCGCCGCGGAAAACGTGGGAGACTGAAAATGGCGATACTTAAAACTGAAGAACTGAACAGGACCACATGACAACGAAATGACAGAACAGCGGCGTTTCTGATGCTTGTGCCTGGCGTTGTACGCGCCTTTGCACCTCACCAAATCTTTGATCACGCTTTTCACGCTGCGTCCACGGCAGCGATTATTGATGGCAACCGTGGGGGTCTGCACTGCTCGCATATATTTTTTCGTACATGCGTTTCCAAGCAGCCCGTGTAAACAGCGAGGGCAATAGTGCTGACAGATTCCGGTCGATTCAGCATATTTCACATTTCTGGCGCACAGGCGACGTATTGAAAATGCATTTCTATTAGTTTGGTTTGACTTCCGCATCTCATTACGAAGGGGCATCGGGGATATGCACGTTTTGTGTTGGTCTCTCTTTGGTATTGGTTGTGCTGGCATTGACTTACCACCCCTGCTTGGGACAAGCCCTGCAGGTTGATCATGCTCACGGAGTTAAGCTTTGGGTGTAATCAGCTGGATTGGGTCTGGTTCTACACAGTTATTTTGTGTTACAGCATTCGCATGGGCAATGTATATAACTAGATGGAAATTCTGAGTTCATGCACAGTAGTTTTCCTTATAATAAATGGCAGATTATATTGCAATATGCAGTAATGTTCCTTATTCTGAAAATACTGCTGTTTTGATGAAAAATTGACTGTTTTTATCAATTTGCTTCTGAATTTAGTAAAGAAGTGTACAAAACTCAGTAATAGGAACTGATACATAGGTTTATTAGCTGAGGCCAGCATTACACAAAATGTCCGCATCCAGCATCCAGACAACAAATCACCTGCTGCACAGGACACCCACAAGGCATCTGTGCTTGGATCCTTGTACTTGGGTGTAAAACTCTGGCCGGGCCAAATCACACTGAATTTTCAATCGTTGGTGTGTAAAGGGATGTTTTGGCATGTGTCTGCCTGAAAATATCTTTGTAACATCATAATTAATTGAAACATTGGCTCTCTTACCACTTGAGTTGGTGGCACCTGTGCGCTTAACTATGAGCTCTTGGACTTAAAGGGTATATGCTGAGTGTACTCATGATGTCACTGCTGTGCTGCACATGATCTACCCTTACTCCAGACATGTCAAGTGTCAAGTGTACTTTGTTGCAATCTGCGTTTACATTGATCACATTATCTGTTACACTTAAATCACTTTCTTTCACAAATGACTAGTTGAATGCGTGTGCAACAAGGTAAGACACATCAGGACTATTCTCCAGCATCTTTATTTTTCAAGGAGCATAGCACCCTGAATGTCTTCTGATCGTTTTAATGAGCACAAGCGGTGATGATATTTATATTTCATAACTTTTATATGTGTGCTTAAATAATCGCCTATTTCTGGCTGCTATGAAATAGTTCTCTGGTCTTAGTTCACAAAAACTTAAGTTAAACATGCTCATGGCTCCAGTATGCCTTAATATGCTTTCAAAGGAATGCTTGTGATCTCACGTGCCTATTAACAACTTAGATGCGACCTGGGACTGGTAGACAGCAAAATAAGAAGGTGTCCAAATCTGTACGGATCCTGCAAATAGATACCAAATATAACCAAGCATTCCAGACCCCACATTCTAATGCCTGATACCTGGTACGAAACGTGATGGCTACACGAGACACCGATGGCTAAAGGTCTTGATGACCACAACCGAGCATGGGGTTAGAAACACACGTCCCAGGAGTATCAGTATAGTAAAACATCGGGCTCCTGCATCCTAGCAACGGATATCCTGTGCGTGAAAAGGGCTGCCGGAAACACGACGGCTAGGATAAAAGGTTTCATAGACCCGTGCCGTGTATAAGGTATCAAGGTGATCTGTTACAGGCTATCAGTACTCTAGTCGTTGTTCCGCCGTCCGCGTGCCCCCAATAAGCCGCACTACATTTTGCGAAGAATACTTGCAGTGGGTGTTTATGATAGGTCAAAACGTGTTGAGAAACGATGGGAGACTCAAACTTTTCAGGGCACTGAAATTGAAATAATAGGATAGATTACAAGAAGGACCGTTTGACGCGCTGTATTAGTTGTCAGACACCAAGTCAGCCATGGTAAAGTCAGTCGTCCTGCAGACTGCATACAATTTTGAGAGGACGCAGCGTACCTTCTTAAAACGTAAATGCCTATTTTCAAAGGGTAATTGGGCTGTTCTTTCCTGGCAGGATGACGTGATACGCCATCTGGATGGTTTGCCATGCTGCGTGCGGAGGCTACCCTCGCCACAGAGCTGACGCCAGGACCGTCCAGGGAGGCCGCCGAGACGTCAGCCCTTCAGTATTGCACGGCCGTCCAGGGAGGCTGCCGAGATGCCAGCCCTTCAGTATTGCACGGAGAACCCATGGGACCGAGCCGATGACAACAGCGATGACGATGACTTTGTGGATCCCCCGTTACGTCAGACCGTCTGACCTGTCGGCGCCCGCGGTGGTCCGTAGCACCCCCCGCCTGTGGCCGACCCAACGGCCGCTGTGTGCATCTTGCCCTGTCGGATCTCCTAGGCAAGATGCAGAAGTTCATTCTTGAAGATCTGGACGATCACCCTGAGCAAGGCTCGACATGGGACAAGGCGCTGTCGGCATTCATAATTGAGTGGTGCGCCGCCACGTCCTCCGTCTCCCCCTGTCAGAGCCAGCTCCAAGTGCAGCGTCAACTAGGTTGGCGCAAAAGCGTGGCCACCATCTCTGTCCTCCGGTCGGAGAAGCGGAAACCTATCCACTTCGTAGACGGCAGCGTGCAGCGGCGCGGCCTAGACTCCTGTTGTGCGTACGGCTGGGAAGGAGTCTGATTTCACGTTGTGCAGTCTCCGTCTTCTTTGTGGCTACAGAAGCGGGGGTGGCCTGGTGCGATGATGCGCAATGGTGGTGTTCGACGGTGTATTTGATGGTTTTATTATGATGATGTGTTTGCCTGAGGACGGGAAACTGTACGCCGTGCTAGGTGCAGTCTCCTTTTTGGCAGCACACATCACTTGTAAAGCTTGCAAAGTTGTTTTATTGTGTTTGTGAGAAGTCGTTAGGACGGAATGTGTTGTCTGGTTGGTACGGGATGTGTCTAAACTGTCGTCTTCTCGTTGTGTTTGCTGAGATGTGTTCCGTCGATCTGAATACACTTGCATGGCGTGTTGAAGCTGATGATCTCGTTCATATCACCGTCCGCGATTTGTAGGTCTTCGAGCGTTCAGCCGGGATTCTTGTACGCGCACCACCACACCATTGCCATAAGAAGTCAATGACGTCCGGTACAGCGCACCATCTCATAGGCTAGGTCATTGAAATAGTGCAGCCGACGGGGCTCCCAAAAAATGATAGGTGTCAGGCGACGTAGCGCGAGGCCCGTCTGTTCCAATTCGGATCCTGCGCAGTGGGTGTTCTCGTCGGATCATCCGGGATTCCGGGGTTACGTCGTTCTTCATACAAGTCACGACATAGAATGCACTAGAAATATAGGCATTTGTATAATTAACATGGTTTAAGCCCCGTTGCTTTCAGAACGGATATCCAGGCACGTGTGCAGTGGCTAACAATTATTGGTGGTCATAGGTTCCAATTAAAGCTCTAGTTTCGCCAAATCCGTTGAGCAACGCAATGAGCACGGAATTGGCTAACCTGTGGTACGGTAAACATGAAGTTTGAATGCATCAAATAAATGCAATTGAGTCTAAAGCTAGGTCTAAGTGCCCATTCTTTCCGTTCTTGTATTACATGCCCATGATCTCCTTATGTGGGTACCTTCGGTATATTTACAATAGTACGTTTAGGTTCATATGCCTTCACGTTTTCCCGTCGTATCTGAGGACTGTGTCGCAAAAGGGAGTCAGAAATTGGGCATGAGCTTGAAGATATTGCATCTTCAAAGATCCTCCAAGGAGGCCTGCACTCCGCGGGATTTTCGTTAGCATGACGTGCTATTTTGTAGGGACTCATGTTATACGGCAGAACAAGGTGGAAGTGGGGAAAAGGAGAAGGGGGCGGGGCGTAAGATCGTTCGCTCAGCTGCGATTTGTCGGCGACCCGAGAAGTCGAGGCCCTTAACGAAATGCGATGTTAAGCCCCTGGACCACGTGGCGATCTTATCACCACTGCACGGCTCTGCTGACCTCTCCGCTCAGCTGTCCATCCAGACATCCTTACCGGATCGCTCAGCATCCGTCCAGGTATCCATACCTGTTCGCCCAGTTCCTCGCTGCGAATGAAGTTCATCTCCTCAGGGTGGGAGTGAAATAGGTCCACCACAGTCAGCGGCACCTTCAGCAGGTGTTCTGCAACGGCGCCGGCAGCGTCACCAGCAGCACGCTCAGACAGACACTGAGGCGGCGCCTCACTGCCATTGCCCACCATTGCTTCACTGTCATTGCCCACCATTACTTCACTGCCATTGCCCACTGGCAAGCAAGGCGCCCGGTGCAAACAAGCATTGTGGAGAGTGTTCAAGCATGACATGATGGATGGCCTGCGTACAACCGCAGGGGAATGAACTGACAGGGACCGCACAGCGGCGTCCAGGCTTCGATTAAAGACGATGGCAATCTCTCCCTGCGGCGCGGCTTGCCGTCTCTTCCCTTGGGCGTGGTGCGGCGTCGTACGTCAAACGCGGCAGCAAAATCTTGTTTTGCCGCCGTCGGAATTGTGAGTCAGAGCGGGAGAGGACGATCAATCTCAGAATAACTGCGCAATGCTCATAGGAGCATCAGGAGAAGAACGAGGCACAAGGCTCTGATACTGGTATCTTGACACGATAAACATAACTACGAAGCGACTGCAATTACATTTTTGGGGAGTGTCAAGGGCTACGCATCTTGGTTGCAAACCCATTGGGCCCTTTGAGAGATCAAATTTATGTTGGACCCTGCTCCAGCGAAATCGACTCCAGCTCCGACTCCAGGAGCACGTGGCTGATGCGCGCACAGGTTCGGACTAACTCAGACTCGGCCGCCGACTCCGGGCAACACCACACGGTCTCGAGCACTCGCACGTCGCGGCTTGAGCCGTGACGCACGAATGCTCGACAGCTGCAGAGTGGATTCCAATGCGGATGATCCGGTGGCAGTAGCGTATAAGCAAATGACCTGATTTAACATCTGCTGAATTCGGAACCAGCTCCGACTCCTTTAGAGCCGAGCGCAGGTTTGATGTGATGACGTCATACGTACCTACGATGTACCCAACAGTGACGTCATCGGGGAGACGATTCCTCTCGGCGACGCGCATGAAGTGGCCTCCGCTGCAAACCAAAGAACAGACGTTATTGGTCGGCGCCTGCAATTTTCGCCTACGTCAGTTGTCGCCACCGGAGGCGAAAGACATGATAATCTTTAAGGGCCGTTCCTTAGAGGGCTCCCATGACGACGTCTGTGGTAGGTCTCTTCGAGATGGGATAACCGCCTTGCGAATGCCATCGCGTACGTGACTTAACACTGCAAAACGAATCGACGTTGTTCCAAATCAGCTGTCCCACCGACCCTATCACGACTTGATCAAAGCGCGGCAACATCTTCTGGACTTATAGAGCTTGTGGCAAGTGGCAAATAAGGGCACGTATGAACTTCACTCACTGTTGGTTAGGTGGCTTTTAGTTAAGAAATCGGGTGCTTTCGGTTAGAAAACGGATTTTGCTCTCCAAATCCAATAAAGCAACAATAAGCAGAATCGTTGTTGCTCAGTGTTCTTTCTGCATGTCGACGCTCTCCAGTGGCGGTTAGGATACGTGAACATGTGTCTCTCCAGTGGCGGTCAGGATACGCGAACATGTGTCTCTCCAGTGGCGGTCAGGATACGCGAACATGTGTCCCTCCAGGGGCGGTCAGGATACGTGAACTTGTGTCTTTTGGCACAACGATTGCCACGCGCGATGAAGCACAATCGTGACCCACCAACAAAAAACGAGTCACAAACACCCTAAAGGTAGATCCATGTCACGTAGTTTGCCGTCTAGCCTCAGCCGGACCACTGCAAATTACTGGACCGGACCGGTGACCTCGGCGCCCAAGGTGGCGCCTGCTCCCGCCTGCTGCCGCCTGCACCACCCCACCGCGATGACCGCCACACCATCGGCCTATCACCAGACGGCCTCTGCGGCTAAATCACCGACGGCCAGGATTCAGGCCTGACACCGTATATTCGCTGGAGTTTGCCGTCTGCAAACACTAATGGAATGGTAGCTGCAGCGTAGTGTACGAGGCTGCGTTCAAATGCAGCAAAGCCGGTTGGCAGCAGTAAATACAGAAGCCGGCTGAGTTTGCAGCTTTCAATAAATCAGTAGGTTTTCACCGGACATAGGCTGCCCGCATTAATCTTCGGCGACCGTTCCAATAAGGATACGCCCGAAGGACGGGTAAATGAACACCGAAAGCGGGTGTAAGCGACCACGTGTTCACAAGGGTCCGCCGACTGCATCTGGCGACGCCGGCTGCGGTGGCGGGATGACCTACCCGGCGAACGGCGACATTTTCAACGCCAGGGCGCGACTCCAGCAGAAGCCTGCGCCGCCGGTGCCGAACCAGAATGAGATCCGCTCCTGAAACAGCCAGTGTGTGACGACAGCACGGTGAAAATGCAGGTCGTTCAGCGCCGTCCGCGTTCTGGTGACTGCCAGAATGCTCTCTTTTGTTTTCGATTTGCCGTAAGTCCCGCATGAAGGACGCGCAGAATGCCGACCAAAAATTTGAAAATGTCATTGAATTGAGCGACGTTGACTCGCTGCGCTCCGTGGTATTTGCCCGCGCATGACCCCAGCTCTGTACCTCGCGCAATTCGCCATTGGTCATGCAGTGAGCCCGCCGAGTGACTGTATGGGCATGGCGGGCCTTACAACAGCCCTGTCCTTCGCCCTATTCGCCATCGATCATGCAGTGAATCCGCCGAGTGGCGTGTGGCGTGTGGTTGTATGGGTACGGCGGGCTTTACGACACTGCAGGGTACAGTTTCAGTCGGAATAGGCGTCCTCCGCCGTAGGGCCTCGACATGAGCACGGACCGCCATGACTGGTGTAAGCGGGCGGGCGACCTGCGCCCTGACGTGTCGAAGCCTATAAGTGTCGCTGGTCACATGCGTCCCCGCCAGAGACTGCGAACGGAACCCTCGCCGTCCTGCCCCCGCTGACGCAGCGAGGCCTCAGCCGGCTGATAGGCTCTCGGGCCCGGGATTTCCGGTCACGTGACTGGCGCGGGAGGGCGTCTCACGGCTGCCGGCTCTCCGTGACCGTCTCACCGGAGAGTGGTCACGGCGCCGGGGAGCGGGCCGATGGCTGCGACCGTAGTACCAAATGGCCCGGGCCCCGAGACGAACCAAGACAGGGAGTGGTCGTTCTCTCCTGCTCGCGAACGTGGTGGCCAGTTACGGTTCGGTCGTCATGTTCTACGCAACCGAAAGACCTGTAAGTGCGTCCAAAGCAAGCGCCTTCCCCACCAAATGGGGCATGCGTGTGTTCACATCCCGCCACGTCAAGGGTTGACCGATCAGGACGTTTTCGACCTCGTTCCGGTCGGTGCGGGTTCAGACGTACTACTCCGGTACAGACGTACCCTTCGCCGGTCGTCGTCCATGATCTGCAGCAGCACGTGGACCGAGTTTCTACCCAGGTACCAGTCGTGGCGGGCGTCGTATTCGCCCAGCAGGCGCGCCAGCTGGTCCGTGTTGACGTAGTTGTCGTCGTCGAAGTGGCAGAACCATCTGAAGCGCCAGCGAACGGCTATGACCCATCTGAATCGTCAGGAAACGGCTCCGAAGCATCTGAGGCGGAGGCCTATTCGGAGCGGATTTTGTCCCGACTAGGAGCAGGGGAGCCCCACGCATGTAAGTTTAAGCGGGCCTAATCGGATTTTGAATCGTAAATACTTTCTGCGGGAGACATAAACAAGATGTGCTTCCGAGCTTAATGTGATATCTGCCTCATGCATCGAAAACTGATGTGTATGCAGAGCCTTGCAACATCACGGACCTGTTAAAGTAAGTGCCTGCGAAACTGGGAGGCCTGTTCCGGTTGGAAGGTTTGTCGCGCAAGGATTTCGTGGTCCCTAACCTCAGCCAAGTGCACTCTTCGGTTCCAAACGTGCTTGCTGCCGCATCGTAACCCATCCATAGAAGAAAAACATTTGAGAAATTACACGGGCAAATTTCGCTGCTAAAGAGCCTTGCGACCAAGAGTCACCGCCCATTCTTCAAAGCACTGGTTCAACCTCAATAACTATAAAAAAACCGCGCGGTCACGTCATCTGGCGGGCCCCATCCGTGAGTCTAGGAATCCGCGAGGACATCCAGAAATGAGGACTCCGCGAGGATGTCTAGACTCGAGACGAGTCTGCGACTGCACAGACGGGTCACACGATGTCACGTGACTGAGCTTTTGTGAACGTCGCTCGTCAAAAATCCTCGGTCAGAACACCTCGCAGCTTGAGAGCTACTAATCGCTGTCACCGATGAAGGATTAGTGAGGACCGCAGTAAGTGTAATGCATACGAATGCACCAGAAGGGAGACA
Source organism: Pollicipes pollicipes (assembly GCF_011947565.3). Taxonomy (NCBI): domain Eukaryota; kingdom Metazoa; phylum Arthropoda; class Thecostraca; order Pollicipedomorpha; family Pollicipedidae; genus Pollicipes; species Pollicipes pollicipes. The sequence continues at coordinate 1,129,758 of NW_023597054.1, forward strand.
GACCTTTCACCACGTCCACTGCCGGCCGGCGTCTCCAACGCAACGCAACGTGTGTCCCATTGCTACGTGTCTGACGATTACTGATCATCTCATACGCGTGCCTGCAAGCGGACATCAGCCTGGAGCCCAAAAAGATCGCAGGGTCCGATTTAAGGGGTGTTTAAACATGGGGCACCATGGGATCCTGGATCCGCCCCTCGATCAAGCCACCGGTCTGCCTATAGGCATACCTAATCGTTTAGTGCCCACGATTGCACATCATACCAAGGCGTATCGGCGGTCAAAACATAGGGCACCAAAAGTAATGTACTCCTAATGAACCACTTTGTGTCGCATATGACACCAAATAATGCGGTAAACACCGTTGCCAGTGCTCACAGTATATTCACCATTAAAACACCGCTAACCACAACGCACCGCTTTAAAAACGTTCAACCCCCTCCGCTGCCAGCAGCGCCATGATACCTGCACTGGCAGAGTCTGTTCGGATCAGCTGAGCAGATGTCGTGCCCAGATGAGGGGGAAGGGAGGACGCTTGGTCGGCTTGGGGGGGGGGGGGGGGCGCTCGGCGGCCCGTGGTTGGGGCGGCTCCAGAAAAACACGCCACCTGCGAGCGGCGCTGAGTGGTGAGTGCGCAGGCCACGGCTGATCAGCGAACACATCGGCCATGAACGCGTTCAGCCGGTGGAGCCGCCCGGCCAGAGCGGGCTGGGTGAGGCCGCGTCCGGCGCCCGACCGTTCTTGTGCTCTCAAAACGCTGGCTAGCGTGACCGGCAGCCGTTGCGTTGGCTGATGGATCTAGGCACGTCACCCACAATCACTGCTTGTCGGCAAACATCGCCCAGTGTTGAGCGTTGCACCTATGATACTATTTCAATCTACAACATGCATTTCCAATATATGTTAAGACCTACACCTATGTGTGTGAGCTGCTCATGTAACCAAACTGAGCTTAATGAATAGTTTTTCATAGTTTCAACTTAATACCCAACAAAGCTTGCATAATTATTATAGTTACCCACACATTTGCATACTTTTGTGTTCAATTTAGGTAGTTCGATGTTAAAAATGAGTGCTTCATTTAGGTGATCTAAACATACTAGCTACGCTTAACACAAGGATACCCAGAGCTGTAAACGGCGCTGCTCCACTTCAAGCATGGTGGCGGCCACAAATCTGCCGTCCCCAACCTGTCACTCTAAACGTCCCGACGCAGACGCATGTGCGCAGCGGCGACGGTTCGGTACCGCTCACGGCTGACACCGTTCATACTTTATACCGCAGAGCAAAAATGACATTCCTCAGGCATCGGCCGAGCCCCATTCCAGCAGCCTATCGGAAATAAGGTGTTATAACCTCTCATGGTCAATGACAAATGCCCACATATCTGCCATGCGGTCCGAGCGAATATCTCCAACTTAGCTGCGCTCTGTCGTCCACCTCAGTTTGGGACCGTGACTTGGCACTCGTCGTTGAAAGGATTGTGACCATCCAACAAGTATTTGTCTTAAATATCCTGGCATACGGTATGCACCCTCCTGATCTACATCATTACTTACTTTTCACCATGGGTTTCTTTTTTGGTAACATGGAAATCCTGCGAAGTTTCGGCCGTAAGCAGCCATGATGGGTAGTGAAGACTGGGGTGCTTTAACTAGGACGGCGCTTTAGTGCATAACGCTTGTCCGTTCCTAGTATTAAAGGTCGAGTCGATTAGTCGTTCATAAGATCGCGGATAGGTCACCAAAGCTGTAATACTTCAGGTGCTTGGACTGATTTCAGTTTAAATACTCCTTTATGGGAGCATCAGTTACGGCGTCTTAGGAAAAATACAATTGCAGCCCCCTTTAGGCTGAGCCAATTACTTCAGCTGACCACCCAGTCTCAAGCACGCACGGGAAGAAGACACCCTCACCAGGATGACTGTCGGGACATGTGTGGACATAGCATGAGTGCCAAGACGTGGCTGTTGCGCACTTTCATGATCATCCGGTCATCACATCAAGGCACGGGATTTCGCGGTCCCGGACACAGCCGAACCTCGTATGGCAGTACCGAACGGGCGGAGAACACAGATCAGTGAATGTGCATGCAAGGCGGGCACGCATCGACTCTTGCACGCTACACTGGTGAGGAGTGGGCTCATTCACTTAAACTCCGTGTCATTAAATACTGTAGAATGGAATCGGCTGCCGCGTGCTGCATACACATTACATACATACGCACGTACAGACAGCAGACAGACAGATAGGGAGGCGGACAAACACTAACTTAACAAAACAGACAACGATTGGCAATAACTGGACAGGCAGGGGACGGACGGACGGAGGGACGACCAGCCAGCCAGCCAGCCAGAAAGACGGGGACAAAAGCGCGGAGGTCTCCTATCCCGAGGACCTCCCGTCATTAGTGCGTCACCCTTTTTGCGATGGCGGGCGAGGCGCACCACGCTGTGATTGCCGCGGAGACCGTACCGCTTCCCGCACTGTCCGGCGTAAAAACCGCCGGTCAACAAAAACGCCGAGGCCGCCGCGATGGCACCTGCTCACCTAATTTCGGCCAGTCGCGGGTGGAGGTCGGAAAAACAGCTGGCCACCGTCCGCTCTCTTCACGTCGGAGCCCAGCGAACAACGGCTCGTCATGCACTATAGCCGTGCGTATTTATGTTAGGCGACATCAGTTGACTAGCTGGATTTAATCAACCGGTTAAAATGACCAGAAACAGTATGGTTCCCTCCTCGAAGCGTGTAGCCAGAAGTCAGCCCGGGCAAATTAATTTCGAAACGGAGACTGCCGACTCAGACAAACGAACAATAGCAAACAATGAAAAGCCGCAGTCGCACACGAATAGTCATATGACTTCAAGTCCCTGCCTAGCTTGTCGCCATGATGAAAAGTATAGCCCCGTGGTTGCTGCGTTCAAAATCACTATAGAGGTAGGAGTTCACCACGGATGAGTCAGACTTGACTCCCTCCTCATTAGGGGGCCGTTTGACAAAGAGGAGCAGCTGCAGCAGCATCGCGAAAGCGACTGGCATGTGGGTGCTTCATGGCAGCATGCAGAAACACATGCGATACGTTATCCCCACAGGGAACCTAGCATCCGAGCTGGAAGCACTCGCGAGTTCATTGAGACCTTTGATATCGCCAACAACCCTGCACTTCCGTACAGATGCGAATGGACGCTTCAAACTTTACGGCGCAGGAAGAAGAAACGTAGGGGCAGCAGTTAACATTTCTGCACACGGAACGACGCAGTTGAACCTACTTTTTGCCGGACGCCATGAAGGCGTCGTACTCGGCGGCCATCTTGCAACAGAGAGCGTCTCGGTCGTGTGACGACGGACAGTTGGTGTTGATCACCTGACCTCCTGCAACGCATGGAGCAATTGCTGCGCGCGCAGCGTGGCTCGCTGTTGGAATCTCGCGTCTTTACGGTGTCGGCGTAACACCCCGGAGCTAAATTATACCTTCGACAAATCCCCGCCCTCTCTTCCCGGCCTGTGCGAGTGGTCCTTCTGTTTTACAGCAGGACATTACCCCACTAATGTATATTTAACCTCAGGGTTTGCTGCAGCGGGAAAGAATGCACTGAGAATAATCTGTTTAGAATAGTGCCGACATATGGAGATGTAGGGGTAGGAGTTCGCCACGGATGAGTCAGACTTGACTCCCTCCTCATTGGGGGGCCGTGGGACAAAGAGGTCTTTCATAGGCAGTCTTTCATGAGTGGGCTGAAATGCCAATTATCTTCAGCTTAAGAAAATAATTATCTCGCCAGAAGCCGGCAAGCTGAGTAGAGAGCGAGAGAATCACCCCCGAAAGCGGCAGAAAACTATCATTGAAGTCGGCCGGTGATACATTATAGCCCTACGTAACGCGTTCATTATCTTCCTTCCGTCAGTTGGTTTGGGATCGTCGATAGCTTACGCTACGCATGGAAGGAAAGAGGGAGAACATTGATAAAGCGTAACAGAAGCGTGACAAGGGAGGGATCGGAAGTTTTGAAAAAGCGTAACGTCGTGCTAAAGTGTGACTGCAAAGCGTAAATAGAGATGAAAGTCTGAAAACCACCTTAAACCCTCAAGGCCGGGTGTTCTGTCTTCCTCACATGACATGGAACTCGCCCGCTATCTGTTTTGCACCTATCGCTGAATTGCAGCCACACAGACGTTACTTTTTGGGAACGTTACCTTAAAGCGTAACCGGCGGGGGGGGGGGTACCCCAACGTAACCGGCTCGTGACCAGGGAGAGGGGGTTTGGAAAGTCAAAAATGCGTAACGTGATTTCTGGATGGACCCTTATCCTATATTTTTTTCGTAATTCACGCTAGTAGGAAAGATAACCGCTCGATTTCACTTGCACCAAACATAACATGCCGCGTGAAATATCGCATTTCTTTGACGCTTTTTCTATGGGCTTTTGAACGCATCAGGCAAGAAATACTCTTCTTCATTTTATGAGGTCGGACATAGGTTATCATGGGCACCACACATATCACTCAGTTCCGCTGCGACGTCGGCAGGCATTAACATCAGCTGGCGTCGCGACACACATGAGCTGGCGTCGCGGGGACCTACGGAACACTAGCATCGGCTTATATACACCTACAGTTCAGAACTACAGTTCGACTTCTTATTCTAACAGACACAAACAAGTTCAAAGGAATTTCATATGGACAGTGCATGTGCGGCAAAAAAACGGATATTTCGCGATTTCCCAGTCGTCAGTTGAACTGTATCATGTTCACACATGCTCCACGTTTACAAACAGTGTTGTCAGCCATACATCTCACCCGTTCTTTGCCGCAGCTCCGGATCTTCCTGATCCGTGAAAAACCACGTCTGAAAACGAAAACATGCGGTCACTTTCACGGAACTCGGACTGCCATACTCACGAATCTGATGGCGGAAGATGAACCGAAGTCAATGTGAGGAAACACAGCCACATTGTAGACATAACATAGCGGTGGTTGAATGCATGGTCATTACAAACAACTCTACCCAGAAACACAGCATACGTTTTGTGCAGCGCTTTTGGCGCTCGTATTTCGCCTAACTCATAATGTCGCATCAAAAAGCTTGTTTATAACTAGTCCATTTAAATGGGGCGCACAACTCAAAAATTTGGCAGCCATGCAGTTGTCTTGGTTTCTGTATGCTTCCAGATGCCCTACCTTACTCAGCACTGCTCTCAAACTGAAGCTCATAAATACATTAATAGTTTGCCCGGGAGAGGCTGCAGGACAATTTGCCTCGGTGCTGTAAAAAAACAAATTTGCACAATGGCAGTGTGTTTGCTGTAGCATGTCTTGTCGCCTATTGTTTAGCGCGCACACTGCATGCACAACATTAAAAAGAAGTAGACCATTGACCAGCTTAAAGACACGCATGACACAGCACTACAGCTCTTCCATCTGCCTGCAGTCTTATGCTTCCTCCACAATTCCACATCTAGGCCTTGGGTGGGCATGTTTTCGCGAATCCTCCTCAGGACTCTTGCGACCACCGCGGGCGGCACGTTTCGCGTGAGGGTCAGCCCCCCCCCCCCGGCAAACGCTGTCAGCATCGACCCTTCCCTCTCCCCAGCCCCTCCACGGACCGCGGCCGGTGACTGGAAGCCGTCGCTATCTGTCGAAGCCGAGCCCACCTGTCCGCAGAGGGGGAGGCCTCAGTGAGTGTCTGCGCGCCTAAGAGCGTCCGGTCGCCTTCCGGGGTGCGGGACAGAGGAGCGGGTCGGGCCAGGCTCGGCCGGCCTCGCAGAGCACGCTGCAGGGACGAGCCTCCCAACTGTATGCCGTCGACTCGCGAGAACTGAGCTGCCATGAACGGCGCCCAACTACAAATAGCAACTACAAACTAAGCTAAACTGCTACTACGGCACTTGGGTAAAATGTCCCTCTGGCCGCTGGAGACTAGACTGTATCACATCACACAGTAGACATCATATGACCACGGCAAACGGAGCACTTCAACTCCCCCCTCCCCAATCAGCAGTCATCATTTGGTGCAGTTTGTCGATGGGTGCACATCGCTCGTGCCGCCACCGGACAGTGGACCGTCAAGTCATTGTGCACGCGTTTCTTCCCCGCGGTCGCACCACACACGTGCGCAGGCCAAGAAAATGTAGATTTTCAGTCACGCCTGACCAATGCCAGTGTTTCAGGTAAGCAAATGAACGGCCACCGAGCTTGAATGCTCCGGAAATCACAGCGGCAGGTGACGGGCGAGCGTCCTTAGGCCCGGACTTCAGTCCTGCCACCTTACCGCTGCAAGATTATTATTATTTTGTTAAATTGTCGTCAGTAACTTCTGAGCTCGTTGAAGCCCACAAATTGTTGCAATGCTAGCTCATCTGACTGCAATGTTCAATGCGATTGTCATCTGGTCCTCCAGCACAGTGGCATACATGATGCAAGGATGGTTAGGTGAGGATGTTGGGTAGGTGGGCAGGAGGTACATAAGGTAAGGATGAGTTGCATATGCAAACTCTTGACATGCGTATCACACTGTTCAGGTGTGAACTTTTGTTATTGCTGGTGTCCTGGACACATTTAAAAGCTCTTCATTCTGTTTGAATCCACGCACATGTCACACGTGCAGGTAATGATGGCTGAACGCAACGTCTATGCCAGCAGACACCTGGACACAATTTGCAGCCGGAAACAATAATTCTCATGTCTTAGTCGAAATCGTCGCCAATACTTGGCCTGGAGAGCACACCTGGCACGAATACGCGAACCGTCCAGTGTAACATTGTATACCGGACGTTATCAAAATAGCAGATTGGAGGGACTGCTTAAATCGTAACATGGCACGCTTAGGCGTGTGCAGTTTTATGAAGCATGACTTAACATGTCCCTTTGGACGGCCTGATGTGCAATAAAAACATGCCCATATGCATTTCCGGGCCATGAAATACGTGGCCCCGCTCGTGCCCTGAAAGCAGCCCCATGCCCCTGACAGTGCGTCCAAGTCAAAGCAGCTGGTGAGACGCCGGCCTCCATAATTGGCAGGTGAGTGATTTACTGAACTTATCGAGAGGACCAGCGCTGGCCAAGAATGCAATGCATTTTTCCGAGACGCGATAACACGGGCGTGCATTCGTGTTACCGCAGCCCGGTCACACACAGCCGCCCTGCATATGCGTGTGACCTGCGGCTTCCTGGATTGAAAAAGCATCATCTGCAGTATCGGGACTTGTAGTTCCGTGACCACCCCCCACCCTCACACACACACACAGGTAACAAGATTGTTCGGTGCAAGCAGCAATGACCGGGCTATTGTAGACGTCACCTGTAGTCACGTGATCTCTAGTCATCTGGCCCGACGGCACCTGACTTGCAGGTACGTGACCGAGGCCCACGTGGTGCCGCGACCCCGCATTCTTCATAACGGAATGGAAACCCAGCATAGTTTTGGGTGGGCCCGGTGGGTCAATAGCAATCTATCACGCTCAGTAATGTTACGCCATCATATGTCACATGCCAAAAATAGTCGTGCAAACTGCCCCAGTTTCGTCGCCAATGTTTGTTCCCTAATTTGCCCACGACGAGGCCAGGTTGAACCCTATCATTCATGGTTTACGAAGTGTCGCGTTCATGACGCATTGTAGCCTAAACGTGCACCATCAGAAGGATTGCACCAACAACACCATTGCTACTGTGGTAGAAGTACATCACGATATAGCTGCGATTGGTGAGCCAGGAGCACTCTGTGGCCGACAGTGGCTTGGCGAGATCTGGTCTTACTTCAGCCGCTTTACAGTCACAAGTGGCCTAACGATGCCAGTCACTGCGGCATGTGGGTGCTGTTTGCCTTCGCGTGAGGGCACTCCGAGGGTCCGTACCTGAGTGGGGACGCGGCTGAACCACGTGTCCAGGATGGGAGGCAGACGGGTGACGTGGAACTGGCCCGACGTCTTGACGCTGATGAACACATCGCTCAGACAGTCCCCTGGGGCCGCTAGACTATCGCCGGAGGTCACCATGGGGTCATCAGAGGTCGCCAGATGTTCACCAGAGGCCACCGGACGGCCAGAAAAGGGCGATGGGCTGCTTGACTTTGTTGTGGTGGCGCCACTGGACATGGCGGCATCTCCAACAGACGTGGCCATGATTTGACCTTCCTCCAGCGGCCGCGTGAAGCCCACGCCCTCCGCCGATCTTGACATGCGCGACAGGCGCCGGGTCAGGTCACTGAGTCCACTCCGGTCACCGGGTCCACTCCGGTCGCCGAGTCCACTCCGGTCACCGGGTCCACTCCGGTCGCCGAGTCCACTCCGGTCACCGGGTCCACTCCGGTCGCCGAGTCCACTCCGGTCACCGGGTCCACTCCGGTCGCCGAGTCCACTCCAGTCACCGGGTCCACTCCGGTCGCCGAGTCCACTCCGGTCACCGGGTCCACTCCGGTCGCCGAGTCCACTCCGGTTATCGGGTCCCCTCCGGTCGCCGAGTCCACTCCGGTTATCGGGTCCACTCCGGTCTCTGGGTGCCCCGCCAGTGCCACCCACCCTGACCCGCGCCGCCGCCGGGCCTAGGAACACACATATTCCGAGTGCACAGACCACCTGCAGGGCGCCCCGTGCCGACCCGTGTCGATCCGCGGCCATAGCGCGTCCGAACGGTGCTGAGCGTGCGGACGCGCGCGCGCGCCCGCAGCAGGCTCGCGCGGGACTGAGGCGGCGCCGGCGAGGGGTGGACGGGGGCTGGTGCTAGCGTCCTGGAGCCGCCCGGCACCGCAGTCTCCATCCGCCGCCGCCCCCTGCCGCTGGCTCTGCACCTGCCGGGGGACGGGAAAGGGAATGGCAGGGTATCGCAGCACTGTCCGTCCGCTATCAGTATTCTTCAAGTACTTCACCTTTTTTAAAAGAAGAAAAATCTCCACCGCGAGCGTTTTACGCGCAGTGCGGCACGGGCTCAGCCAGCTCTCGCCAATTGGAATTATACAGGAGGTGTACTACTTGAAGAGGGTGCTACTGCAGTCCGTCCGCCAATGATGGCAACATCTGACGGCAATGCATGAGTCTTATTCATCGGACCGAAGTCTTGCATATCCACCGACATCGTCAGCAAGATGTGTTTGGTCCTAATAAGTGTGAATCGCATGATCCGGACTCGTGTGTGAGGTGCACTACGCTAACAGACGTATATGTACCGTACCAAAAACGCTGGCCTTGCTTCAGTCTTCGTTTCCCGGGGCTTGGTCCGTTTGCTTAGGGTGGCTGTTGGCATATTATCTCGGCAGAGTATGTCTCTAGATGTCAGAGTGATTTCAGGCCTTGCTCATTGGAATTGTACAAGAGGTGCACTACTTTAAGAGGGTGCTACGACATTCCCTCTGCACGACATGATGGCGGCATCTCACGGCAATGCATGAGTCTTATTCATCGGAGCGACGTCTTGCATTTCCATCGACATTGTCAGCACGACGTGTTTAGTTCTAATAAGTGTGAATCGCATTATCCGGACTCGTGTGTGAGGTGCACTACGCTAACAGACGTATATGTACCATACCGAAAACGCTGGCCTTGCTTCAGTCTTCGTTTCCCGGGGCTTGGTCCGTTTGCTTACAGTGGCTGTTGGCATATTATCTCGGCAGAGTACGTCTCTGGATGTCAGAGCGGTTTCTAGGTCTCGCCAATTGGAATTATACAAGAGGTGCACTACTTGAAGAGGGTGCTACTGCAGTCCGTCCGCCAATGATGGCAACATCTGATGGCAATGCATGAGTCTTATTCATCGGACCGAAATCTTGCAGTTCCATCGACATTGTCAGCACGACGTGTTCAGTTCTAAACGTGTGAATCGCATTATCCGGACTCGTGTGTGAGGTGCGCTACGCTAACAGACGTATATGTACCGTACCGAAAACGCTGGCCTTGCTTCAGTCTTCGTTTCCCGAGGCTTGATCCGTTTCCTTAGGGTGGCTGTTGGCATATTATCTCGGCAGAGTATGTCTCTGGATGTCAGAGCGATTTCAAGCCTTGCTCGTTGGAATTTGAGGGCTTTTAGAGCACGA
>NW_023597054.1:1140777-1186774 GCF_011947565.3 Pollicipes pollicipes
TGTGATTGAAAGGCTTGCATTCTTTGTTAGAGACCCACCAATATAACACAGACGTAAATATGCCTCTCAAGATATGCGGAAGAACCCAGTACTTAATTTGAGATGACTTCCTGCATAGTCGGCGGTGGTTAACGCAGCCGCAATAGTGTTTTTGACCAGGTTGCAGCAGGTGTTGATAATATAACAGAGTTTGGTTTACCACCGACTAGATGGTGTAGACCACGAAAAATGACCATACATCAACAAGAGCCACATGGCACAAGTGCAGAGGCAGTTACCTGGCATTCATAATCGTGCCTGAGCTGGGACTTTGGCGGCCAGCACCGTCCCTACTTAGTGAGCGAGCACGCTCTTTGAGCAGGCAACAGACAGACAACTGAATATGGCTGGATTTGCTGCGACTTTGATAAACTTGACGAGGTTAAGAATACCTCTGAACGATCGGTTTCATTGTGGGGAACAATCTAGTCACTTGCGGTTTTGGGAAAGAGCCGTCTCTGGCCTTTTTCGAAGCAATTTGGCACTAGTTGTACTTAACGGTTCTCATTTCAGAGCTCCGCACGGTTTCTCCAGATTTGGGAGCATGTAATTAGAAACACTGAATTGGATTGGGCTTCGATGAGGCTGCGAGAGTTCTGCTAACGTGTTCGGATCTCTGCTTTTGGGTCCATTCAAGTAAAGCTAAGCGCCATTTCAAACCGCATGTTGCCGGCTCCAACGATGGTTAACAACGGAAACCTTACCATCTGGGCACTTGTGGTAATGCTTCCATGCCATGGAGCGCTATATGCCACCTATTACTCGCAGGCCAACGTTAAAACCAGAGTAAAAATCTGGCCAAAATACAGATAATGCATGCATCAGAATGGGATGCCACAGATTCCCCGACATAGTCAAAATATCATTGTTTTGGTGGTCTTGATCCCTTTCATAATAGCGCGCTGCATTTAACGGTGAGCGTGCATCCTCAGATTATACAGCATGGTACCTTGTTCTGTTACGGAGGAACAGTTTGCAAAAATGTCAACAGATGGAAGGGTTAAAAAAAAACCGTGTATTCAGACCTCGGCATGGATCCAATGCAGATGTCCCATTACTGGAAAATCTACTAAATCTGGTCTAGTAAATCTACTAACCCTTCTATCTGTCGACATCTCCACAAACTGTTCCTCCGTGCCAGACAAGGCACCTTGCTGAATAATCTGAGGATAGACGTTCACCGTTAAACGCAGTGAGCTATTATGAAGCCACTATTTTCCAGCTACGGAGGACCGAACAGTTTTTTTAAAACCATCATTGAATACTATGAGACAGAAACAAGATAAGGCGGGGCGGGCTCCGTCCGATTCACCGCGCGTGCGGCGCGAGGTGAACACCACCTCGTTGATCATCCTGTGTATTTCGGAGAGGTGGCGGGCTGTGGTGTAGCTGTGGAACGTCCCATGACCGCGCAGCTAAGCAGAACATCTCGGTCCCGAATCCATCCAGCACTGTCGATTTGGTCGCGTTTGGTTCGTTGGTTTGGTCGCGTTGGCTATAACCAACTGGCGGATAACTGGAACTTGGCTGTTGATGTACGTTTTGCGTGCACATTCCGTGTTTTGCAGAAAAGGAGACGTGATATTTATGTTAACGCATGACAATAGCTCCACACAATTGTTGGACTTGGCGCAGCGCGGCCGGCGCGCCGAACCGAGCACCGCCGAATGGCCAATCAGCAATTACTACAGATATCTCGATTGCTTTTTCCAATATCTGAAAGTTGTCAAGTGTGCGACATTTTAGCCATGCAAATGGCACATCCGGCTCCAATAACACTGCGCGTGTAGGTGGCAATGTCTTCATAACTCCGGTCCCTTCAGCCGATTGATTCATCCCTCAGCACCGTCGCACCCTGCTCTTACCTCCAGCACGGGCGGCCAGCTGGCGGCACCAGGTGTACTGCCCAGGGCTGATCGCCAGCACCTGTGCAGTGTCGCGTCCCTGCTCCTAACTTCAGCTGTGACCGCCAGGCGGCAGCACCAGGTGGGCCACTCGCAGCGCGGCCGGCGCGCCGAGCCGAGCGCCGCCGAATGGCCAATCAGCAACTACTACGAGTACGAGTCGGTGCGGACGGTCCCGCGTGGCGGCGGCGGCGGCGTCGGGGTCGACCCGACGGCGAACCACTCGCTGTCGCACCACCATGAGAGCAACAGCTGATTTTATGACACTTGTAAAATGGAAGCACAGGGGGGGGGGGGGGGGGATAGAAGAGGCGGTTCCCGAAGTTTTAGATTGGGGGCGCCCCTTTCCTGCTTTCACCAACAAATCGAGATTATTTGCTAGCAAAACGTATCAGAATATCCTAATAGGATAAGATTCTTTCGAGGAGAGACTGAAGAAAGGAGAGGGAACGAAGAGGGCGTGGAGGGCCCACCGGACCGACGATCAACGGGTCGATTTGGAGGCCTTAGGACACGAAGGGCTGGCCGGAGTCTTATTCAGCGCCCCGGGGATCAGGGGCCACGGATTTAAGGATCAAAAGCCGATTGGCTCCGGGCCCAGCTCGGGACCTCCGGATGACACGTGTGATGAAATTAGCCATCCATGCAACACGATCGACAGCACGTGGCCATCCGTGCGGGCTAATCATGCGCTGTCGAAGCTGTTGTAGAATACCAATGGATGCTCACGTACCCTTGTGGCTCAGTTGCATTGTTCTTGTTCTGTATTGCTATGGCCCGGGCTGCCGAATTACCCCTCAAATACTTACCGCGCATGGGCGACATGTGCCGCACATGCACATGACTGCTGGGTCTGACGGTGTTGTACTGGCTGGGTGGTTGATTGATGTTACTCCTTGATACCGGAGCAGATGATGCGCACCATGAACGTACATAAGCAACCAGGTTCTATTTTCCGCCAATTGTTAAAGTGAACGAGATCGAACCAATATCATCGCGCATCGTCCACATCAATCTCCATATTTTCATTCAGCTCGCCATGAAAGCAGGCAAATTCGACGGCGCAAGAACCGGTCCCTATTTCGATAAGTGTAGAACACTTTTGGTGTTGCTGTAGAGAGGAGGCCGGGCGCGAGACTTTCATTGGTCGGACCCTTACAATAATGCCCGCCTGTGTCGGTCACAGACCCGCGGTGTCTAGCAGGGTGTCCTGTGTCGACAGGGGAGCCCGAGGCGGTCAGGGAAACCTGTGTTAAACCTGTGTGGAAACTTGTGTTGTCAAATGTTCTGTGTCAGTCATGGTCCCCAGTCACTAACGACGGGCCCTCCATCCCAATTCCAGCTATGGGCCCGTCAAGCTGCCCGCCAGTCTTTGTGCCAATTTTTGGACCACCTGAGGCAATAACGGGTCTTGCCGCGACATTGAGGTTTCCTGCGTCGATTCATGGTTGACTGCGCGGGTCAGAAGGCCTCCGCGTCAGAGATAAAGGCCAATGCGATATAATGTATACCTTTAAGGGCCTCCGGATCGACCAGGGGGCCTCGCCCCCGTGTCACCAGAATGACGTCCGGAAGGCACTCCGTACTGGGACGGCATGGACGGTCAATAGTTCACCGGGAACAATAAGGTGCACCCTAGTGTTCTACTTATGGTGTCCCTCGCCTGGAAAAAGTAATGCGTCTCATGCGTGTTGATTTGCGTGGGACGCGATGAGGTCAAAAATGAAAAAGGCCATTCAATGTTTTCCTGAAAACGTTCATTCTTGTGCAGGATCCACGAGTGAAACAAAGCGCACCAACACCTTGGAGACTGCGTACCCTGACGCTGTCCTGATGCTGCGCGTCGCCAGGTACGATGCGCCATGCTGGCCGCCCGCAGCCCTACACCAGCCTCTTCGACAAGGGCTCCATCATCGGCGTCTACGCCAGCCTCTGCTCCGGCACCGTCAAGTTTTTCCTCACCCGACGCTCATTTGGTGAGTCGAGACGATTACTGGGCGAGTCGCAGCGCCCATTAAGCGAGGCGAGCGCGAGCCCCCTCTCGGCGAGAGGGGCCACGAGCCCGCGCTCGGTGAGAGGGCAGCGACCGCTCGTTCGGCGAGGGCTGTGGAGTTCCGTCCGCCCCAAGGGCTTGTTGGGGAGGGGAGGGGGGAGGGGGGAGCTGGGCACCCGTTGTCAGCTGGTAGCGATTCTGCCGAGAGGTGCGGGGCAGTTATGGTAGCACGCTGCTGGCGGCGGGGGTGGCGGTGACGCCGTGTGTTGCAGCTGAGGCGAAGGCCATCGTCCTCGGACCGCCGCCTGCATTGCGTGCTAGACAGGAGTACGAGGTGTCCATGGCAGCAACGTCAAAACAGCCGGTCAAGCAAACCGCGAGTTGATGTGCTCCCGAGATGGAAGGAACACCAACTCGGTGAGATGCACGACTTGGAGGCGGCGCAACCTCTCGTGTGCAAATTGAGCACTGCTGGTTCCATAGTTCTAGTCTATGCCATCCCTTCCGAGCGTGTCTGAACTATGAACACTGCTGTTTGACCTGACCTTTGACCATGTACTGAGTCGTTCCGTTGTCTACCAACACAGACTGTCGGCTGTTCGGTGTGATGGCAGCTGATGGACGTATTCTACAAATGTCTGGGGTTTTGAACCAAAAAAAGCTATTTCTGAGATCATCCAGTGCAGTTCACGGCCCCGCCCTACTTTAGACTTACGCCTTCCCAGTTTAACAGCAAGATGCCCGCAAAGATGTGAAGAACACACACATGCGAGCCGATGCTGCGGCCCGGGAGCCGAGCAGGGCTGGTGGTGGCCCCCGGCTCCGGCTCCGGCTCCGGCTCCGGCTCCGGCTCCGGCTCCGGCTCCGGCTCCGGCCACGACCACCAGCACTTCGGACACTACGCCAACTACGAGCAGATTCAGCACCACTTGCGGTGAACGGCCAGGACGCCGTGCACGGCTCTCTGGCACCGGAAGATCCCGTCCCATCGCCCACCTGATCTGAGCCGCTGGGCCTGTCATAGAAGGGCCACTGAGCCGCCTCTGTGTTATTGGCTTTGAAGTTTTTTCCGGGTAGCATGTTTCCTGAAATTACAGGATCCATTTTGTTAAATGAATATTCGGGCGCGAAACTGCTACAGGATGATAGGAGTTGCAGTATCCAGTAAGAAATGATAATGGTCATGCATATTCCACGCGACATTTTAGGTTAACCAGTGCCGAAACATGCTTGAATGGTATTAGTATTATCAAGCAGAGGCTTCCCACAGCATTCAGATCGGTTGAGATTTAAAATGAATGAAAACGGTGGTAAGTGGTCGGATTTCATTTGACCGTAACTTTAGACTGAGCATTCAGGGGAATTGAATGCTTGAAAGCTTTACCTCTAGGTCGCGTATTAGAGGTAACGTCTCGTGCCATGCAGCCGCTTTAAACATTCGATTTTTTCATCCGCGCCGACAGAGGATCTAGCATACTGTTGCCTGCTGGGCCTTTTTACGGTGCAAAGTAGGGATGTGGCCAGGAGATGATGTCCGTTCCCCTATGTGTCGCATGCACGACCCGCGATGACGGCGGTGACGGGCTCGCGCAAGCCGACACGACGCCTAATCCAGCACACCTGTTCACCGGTGTCGGGCCTTGGTCGTGCTACGCCCCGGTGATCGTGCCCAGGCCGTTTGTGTCGCTGCGTCCGATTCGTATCGGATGGTCTGGGGCACGCCTGTCCCGTTATTTATCATTGCGATCATTGGTGACAGGATATCTCGATGGTTGTCTTTCCAATGTCTGAGATTTGTCAAGTGTGCGACAATTCAGCCACGAAAATGGCACGTCCGGCTCCAGAGACACTGCGCGTGCAGGTGGCAATGCCTTCATAACTCCGGTCCCTTCAGCCGATTGATTCATCCCTCAGCACCGTCGCACCCTGCTCTTACCTCCAGCACGGGCGGTCAGCTGGCGGCACCTGGTGTACTTCCCAGAGCTGATCGCCAGCACCTGCGCAGTGTCGCGTCCCTGCTTCTAACTTCACCTGTGACCGCCAGGCGGCAGCACCAGGTGGGCCACTCGCAGCACGGCCGGCGCGCCGAGCCGAGCGCCGCCGAATGGCCAATCAGCAACTACTACGAGTACGAGTCGGTGCTGGCGGTCCCGCGTGGCAGCGGCGGCGGGGTCGACCCGACGGCGAACCACTCGCTGCCGCGCCACCACGAGAGGACGCGCTCCGGGCCGGCCACCGGCGACGGAGCGGCCGGCGCCGGCCGAACACCAGGCCCGGCCACCGCATGCGGCGGTAAGTGGGGGCGAGTGAGGCGCGGAGGTCAGACGTCTGGTGGTGTCGGGCGGAGGGCTGGGTGGTCGCTTGGTGCCGGCAGTTGGCCCGCTGGGGCCGATGGAGCCAATGCCCGGCCGGCGCTGTAATTGGCCCGGTGACGGCGCCACGCTTGCCTGACCGGTGTGTAAGGTTACGCGTTACAGGTGTCCCGTGTCTCTGGCCGCAGCTGCGGCCGCGGCCGGCGCGCTGTCGGCACCACTCAGCCCGCCCCGGCGGAGACTGGCACCGGCGGCTGTCCACCACGGCCGGCCGGGCCCCGAGCGTCTGCGGCCGACAGCCAGCCACGCCGCCAGCAAAGGCAGCCGGGTGTGAGTCCTCGTACGACGAGGAGAGGCGGTCAAGTCTGACCTCGACCCGCTGGGGCAGCGTGTCCGATCCCACCCCGGGGACGCCGAGTTTCACTAGGATGGGGAAAGGATCAAAGGGTGGCGTCGCGGCTCTCTTGGGATTACTCCGCTACCCGATCTCCATCCGCGCCCCCCCCCCCCCCCCCCCCGTCTCTCCGCCCGGTGTCACGCGGTGCTGTTGGGCTTGCGGAGCCAGGCCCGGGAGCCAGCATCTGGATGGCTTCGTCGACGGTGCGAGAACAATACATGAGATGAGGAGCCGAATGTTCGTCACCAGCCACCTGGCGGCGCGGCCTCGCTCAGTACTGCGCTGCCAGGAACCCGCCCCAACGAAACAGGATTTGTCCGCAGGCACCAGGTGCTAGTAATTCTTCAGTGCTATCCTATGCACATTGACACGGACAAAAGTATTTGTTCATGTCCGCTGCAGCTTTGCCAATCAGCGCCGCGCCAGGCCTGCCAGCAGTGGGCTGTAGACTGGACGCGGGTCAACACGCCACATGGTCTCAGTAGCCGATGCGCTCACGAAACCCGAACCGAGTCAGCACAAAAAAATGGACGCTTTCGACAGACGAGCATATTCCGTTGCCAGCTGTTACCTTACAGCATTGTTCTCATGTGCACGCGGTGGCAAGTTTCGCGCGCAAATATTTCTGGTGGGCCTCGGTATGTTCGTCGGCTTCCCTGCCGCTGGTCGGCATCATTCAGCAATGCTCTGGCACGTGGTCATGTGCACAAAGTGGGTGGTGCCAGCCACGGCCGGTTTGTGTGTCGAGCGACAGCTCACACAGCGCTGTCATGGGCAGACGGGCGGACTCGCCGCCCCAGTGGCGCCACTACAGCCGGCCCCCGAGGAATGAGTGACGAGCTGGCGGGAGGGGGAGAGGGGGGGGGGGGGGTCAGAAATTCCAGGCAAACAGCAGGATCTTTTTGAAAAACTAGTGTACCGCAAAACACATCGCCTACAAACCATGACAGATTTGTCAATAAGTTGGCTGTGCGGCAGTTAGGTACCCTCAGGGCAGCAAATGTGCCTGCTGCCTACTCCAATAAGGCCTCAACCATAGCAAACATACCTTGTACAATTGATCTAAACTTTAGACAATTGAAAGATTGAAAAGAAAAAGATCACTACTAGCCTAGAATTCCCATATATTTTGGTTACCAGTCGCTGAACATTCGTGTTTCATGAGATATATTCAGTCATTGCATGTCTGTATATATATATATATATATATATATATATATATATATATATATATATATATATACCTACATCAGTACATTGGCCGGCCAAGCATGGCAAAACTCTGCCCTGAACTATATCTGTATGTAGTATTTACAGCCAACTTATGGCACCACTGGAATAAAGCCACCGACCCATTGTTAACGTGAATCTGGTGTCAACTTGTCGGCCATCCTGAACTTTTTGTGGGCCGGTGCAAAGCCTCTTTTCTTTCTTGACGGCCTAGACCCGTCTCCGAAAGGGGGAATAATTTATTTCACTTAAGGGCCAGGAAAGGATTTCGTTAGTCCGGCTTATGCCGTCCAGTGCAAAGTAAGGGAGAGCGTATTGTTGAAGTTACGTCAAGTTCATCTGGCTCATTTTTGTCCAGAAAGATCATGGCGAGTAAAGTAAACCGCAGCAATAGATATATTTATTTCACTGGCGACAGTGCCGGTCGTGCACTCACGCCCGGCTGTCGGCAGCCTGCCGCGGGCGCTTTGTGTCGACCGCACGTGCACCACTGTTCTGCCCGAAGCTGGCTGTCAACGCTGACAACGGCGGGCGACGCGGCACTGGCGCCAACTATCGCCAAGGAGACAGCCCCTGGAGTCAATTCAGACCAAAATGGTTGTACGTGTCAGATTCAGCGCAAGAGGTACCTCTGCAGTGGCACGCTCAGCTTCAGCTTGAATTCTGCTTCCGTGGTAGGGAGCACCCCTGTCCGGCGAAACCAACATTCACAATACAAATATCGGAGATCAACACTCCAGAATGTTGGAACCTAGAGCCAGCGAATGCGCTAGTTAGCCGATCGGGCGGCAGATCTTTCTGACCACTTCATGCCTACCACAACCCACCAGTCAGGACGCGTCAGCACATCAGGGCCAGCTCAGGCGGTTCAAACTAGATAATTGCCCGCCATTACGCCAGAGTAAACACTGAACCAGAGTAAACACCATTATCAGGTTCCCTAGTGATACGAAACAAAGACCATTACTCGTGTCACGTGACGTCGTGAGCGGCAGGTAAAACGCAGCTCGTTTTTTATTTCATTTGTTTTTTTCAAATGGCATCACCATAAGAATGTAAACAAGTACGTAGATAGATGCACGTGCACCGTGACAGTCACCCGGAACGTCGTGAGCAGCGGGAAAACACGGCCCAAAAAGTGTCTCACTGGAAGTTTTCAACTGATGATTGATTCATTCGTCCCAGTGACGTCATCAGTAGGATGCAGGTCACATGTTATTGCGAATTTGTGCTTGGTTTTAAGTGTTGTCATCTTGAGTAGCTTGTGAACCCTTGTTATGTCGTGAGAAGTAAAAGATTCCAATTTTCACATTTCTGCCAGTGACGTCATTAAGGGCACACAACTTGTCATTAGGATGATTTACCCGGATGTTTACCCGGATTAGGATGTTTTTTTTTTAGCCGAGTGCCATTCGCCGTCTTATGGCATGGCGAAAGACAAAGCGCAGCAGTGGTCATGTTTCTAATGACAGTGATATATGATAACCGCCATGACTGACAGTTTTTGATCCCGCTGGTCTGCTAGTGCCACGGAAAATGATATTCAAAAACATTGGTGAGCTCAATCCCCTCAAAGGAAGCGTTTCTCCTGCCAGGGCTGTCAGAAAAGGCTTCTAAAAATCGACTCAAACAGCGTACGGTGAACGGGTTCATAGCTATCACTTTGCCAAAAGCGCCGGGACCCTGACAGTTTTGTGGAAGAAAAGCTTTGGTTACATCGGCTTATACCGCGGTTGATGTCATCACCTCATGCTCTTTCTGCGGGTGACGGCAAATCCAAGGACTCGCCAACCCTCAAGAGCAGTTAACAGCCAGGCAACTGACGCTTTGTGAGGCTTTCCTGGCGTCACGGCGCAGAGTAATAACGTGGTAATATCAGGGCGTCAAATGGCCCGTAGATTGACCGCACTCAGTTGGATAATTTCAAGCCTTGCAAGGTTATGATGGTCGTGAATATCTCCCTGTGGTCTACAACCCCCTCAGCGCGGTCCGAAACCCTATTCAAAATATTCCCTTCAAGTGTCTGACGGATTAGCTACATTCCCTGCCTCGGTGAGGGTAGAATCCCTATCGTTGGTCATGAGAAGGTCACCATGGCCAACTGAGCTATATGGCCGCCTTCACCGCTTGCCCGAGATGGGTAACTATTACACGCCATAGTCCCGCAAACGCCGATTCTCCCATTTTGGAACAGCTTCCGCGCTACTGACGCTGAAGACGTTCTTTCGATATGTGAAGCAGGTGTTATTGTTCTATCTTGGGATCGCCTCCACCTCTGGTTCCCAGCACAAAAAGCATGTCCCCTGCTCCGAGAAAAGGGGCCAGATTCCCGGCGTATCCTCAATTTGCTACTCTCCCGAACCCTCAGGTCCGCTGGATTTGTCACCGATGGGCATTTTATTAACGAGATAAACCTTGATCGCTGAGAATTTGGTCAATCTGATTTTGTCATGGATCTGCTTGCCAAAAAAGCTCACGCTTAGCTGCGAACATTTGCAGAAAATTGTTACGGTTAACGCGAGCAGTACTAGAGCACCACAGGAGACCGCAATATCATGGTGAGAGAGCACCGAAACCTTCATTTCGCTGTCAGACAGCATTTGTTAAAGAACCACCAAAACCGTCATGCTGGCCCCTAACTTTCATTTTCAAGGGCCATTTCATCCAACGGTGCACCATGAGGACAATAAAGCCGTCGTTTTTACATGGAATTCCAGGCACGCCGCACTGTTCGTTGCCTTCTGATGACGAAAGCCGAAAGGCTCGTGGGGCGGGCGCGAGGTTCCGGGGGGGGGGGGGGGATGGCACCACAATGTCTGGCGAGCGGTGCGTGCCCCCCCCCCCCCTATCTCCCCTCACGAAATCATGGATCCGTCCTTGGTTGCGATGACATATTCACATACTGACCCCCCGGGAGCATGTGCGCTCGTAATCGATTCCTTAACATGTGATGTGTGCGTGAATAAATGTCCGATAATATAAGATCAGAGGAAGACGCGTGACAATCAATGATCGAGAACATGCGGTGTTGTTTTACGCCATGCAAAATATCTGGTGCATGTACGGCGCTAAGTTGCACTGATAGTGACACCTAAACTGCCAAATGCTGCATACGCCTCCGCCTGGTCGAAACGCCACGATATAAAGACACGTACCGTTCGATCATCACATGCGAGATGTCACGGTATATCATCATTTAAATGCCATCAGTATCCACTGCCTGTGAATCGTGTGGTTGTACCACAGGTCTTTCACTACATGCAAGGTATATTTCCATACAATTTCAGCTCAGTCTTAGACATGTACAGAGATGTGCCAACTACGAAATACACCAAGGACATGACCCCCACCAATGGAACAGGGCATGGGAAGCCCCTGCACTTGTGCGCAATTTAGCATTAGGTCTATGGCATTGCATGGATCGGAGCGCTTTTAAACGCCCGGGCATTCTCACCGGAACTCTGGCCTCAGGGCGAGGCTCCGAGCAGGGAGCATGGTCCGCTACGAGGTGCGATATGAAGAATTGCAGATTCGAAAAATGCGCCGAGCAGAGCGGTGCATTCAAAAGATGTGCATGCACACACATGCACACACGATAAATATATCATGCCAAGAACTGCACACGCAGATACATGCGGTGCTGAAAGGGCGTGAAACAATAAATGCAATCCGAAGGAGGGCATGCTCACAGATTGGGGGGGGGGGGCGATCACTGCGGATAATGACGAACTTATGTACATATGGAGCTTTGAGACAAATTTCTCCTGTACGAGGTTCTGCGTTTGTGGTGTATCCGGGGATGATGACTTCAGCACAAATAAATGCGATGCAAAGTTTGACATGAGATAAACGCGATAAGGTCTGGGTCATACATGCTTTCAAGGGCATCTGTCCTTTAAGCAAAGCACCTCGAAGTAACAGGAACATTTATTGGGAACATGTTGACGTTGAGTGGGTGTTTTTTGGGACTATGAGTTTGTGATTGCGTGTTCGGCGATGACATGAAGTCTCGGCCGGACCACCCCACACAACCACAAACTGCCGCACGCAACTTCCACAGAGAGACTTACCCTACGTGCCAGAGCAGCACCTCTTATCCTCCTCCCAAGCCACCCGCAACACGATCGGCGTGCGACTCGCCGGCGCCACCGCGTCCCACCATCGTCGGCGTGTCCACGGGCTAACGTACCACCCCTGAGCAGTGACCGTTTCTCTCACTTGGACATGAAACATCGCCCCACTCGGCTTACATGTTGGCACTGTCCTGGGGCATGATCTGTTGCTACACCCACTCCTGATCTTCAAAGATCATACTCTCACACCAACGTTCGTACTATCCAATCACTCGACACACTCTGTCCATAAAGTTGACTCGGTTGCCGACGCACACGCTGGCTGCGCCGCAGCGGCATTGTCGCGACTTCTTCCGCCGGCGGCTCAGGACAGGCCAGGATGCTCACCGGCTCCGTCCCAGTCGCCGTCGGTGCGTGCTCCGCGTTGTCCGGGTTGTCAGCGACTGCGCCAGAGGCCTCATGGTGTGATAGGCCCGCGGCCAGGTATAGGGGTCCGTCGTCCTCCTTGTCACTGGCGTCACATCGTGAGGCATCGCTGTACCGAGGCCGCAGGTCCCGCACGTGCCACGGTACGCCATCCACCTCGGCCACTTGCGATGACACGATCCGCGTGACGACGCCCTGACGAGATGTTGCCGTACATCACGTACCATGGCGGCGCATCCAGACGAGGTCACCAACTTGTAACGTGGAGTTGCCGGGCCGTTGCCGCGCCTCGTCTGGCGCCAGCGGGGGCCGCTGCAAGTCATCGGCCGTGTCACGCTGGCTGGGCTCCACGCGGTCTCGCATCTGGTACTGGTAGATGCCAGCGGCCGGTGCGTCCGCAGCGGAGTGGCCAGAACGCGGGGTGGTGCTGTACAGGTGCACGGCCTCTGCAATGGCGCAACGTCGTCGCGCAACCATCACTTTTATCGTGCGGTGACTGCGCTCCACGATGCTGTTGCCGCCTGGCTCATAGACGGCCCGGAAGAGAAGAGCTGTGCCCAACTTTGACGCCAAAGCAGCCATCTGACGGCCACGGAAGACCGTGTCGTCATCCACCAGAATTCCTGTCGGCGCGCCGCGCTCGAGGAAGATCGCCTCTAGATGTTGGACGACTTCCGTTGCATCGACACGGCGCAGCTGCCACCACAGGCTGTACCGGGACGGGCCGCAGTCAATGAGGGACAGGTACGATCCACCTTAGTAGTAGGTCACGTCTGTCGCGAGACGTGTCCACGTGTCGGGGACGTGTAGCGAGCCATGCCGCCACCGCGTTGGTACTGAGTCGATGGATCGGCACACATCGTACCGACCCACAACTGATCGCACGGGGGTTCGCGACGCCTTTCGCGTTACGTCGCGCCTCACGAAGTACGGTGTCAGGCGGACTTCTGGATGACCGGCACTCTCGTG
Source organism: Pollicipes pollicipes (assembly GCF_011947565.3). NCBI lineage: Eukaryota > Metazoa > Arthropoda > Thecostraca > Pollicipedomorpha > Pollicipedidae > Pollicipes > Pollicipes pollicipes. Next base: position 1,154,121 of record NW_023597054.1, read on the forward strand.
TGCAGCCATGATCCGCGCCCCGGTGTCCATGTTACCGTCGCCCTTCGCCGCGCCAGCACCATCATGTACGGCGGCAGCTGTCGCCCTGGAGCCGATGCGCATACTCTTGCCACGTTCCACGGCACCTGCACCCCCGACGCGTGCCAGGGTCCTAGCTGGCACATCGTCATCTACCTGAGCCCCGCACAGCAGTGGGTCAGAGTATCCGCTAGGTTTTCATCTGACCGCACCAGCGCGACTGTCAGCATCAGGTTCAGCTCATCCATCAACTGTCGCATGACGTCAATGCGTCGTCGAATCAGCATTTTGTCATGCGCCTTGGTGCGGAAAGGCACGCGGCCACTCAGCGCGCCGTCAATCCAGCGATGGACCGTAGCGGAGTCAGTGCGGAGGTCGATGATCTTCATCCCCCAAGCGATGGCCAGGTTGATGCCGCGCACCGCCGCACCTAGCTCCGCCCTGTTGATGTGTGTTGACGTGGCCTCAGGGCGCCACCAGCAGGCATCCTCCACCGCACCGTCGTCCGGGCTCTCGGTAACCACACCTGCACCAATGGCGCTGGCGTCCGTCCAAACGATGACCTCTTCACCTGTCGGGCGCCACGGGCCGCGGGCAGGGTCGTTCGTCCTCAGTCGATCTGCGGTCTGAGAGATCTGGGAGAGGAGTGCCACGTCCATGGTGGCGTCATCCCATCCGTGCGTGACGGCCTTCACCCTGCACTTCAGCCAAGCGACAGCAGGGCGAAGCCAGCCGCTGACGGTCAGATGAGCCACCAGCCGGCCGCACCATGCGAACACAGCGCGCCGCGTGACCTGCTCCCGTGGCGCAGTGACGTCACTGTCGCGCGACCAGTGCAGTTTCGCCTCCACCAGCTGAACGCGCAGGCCGAGCAGGCGCGCGCCGTCCGCTACGCGCTCCGGCGTTTTGCAGGCCAGGCCGAAGCGAGCAAAGTGACGGACCACGCGGTCTGCGCTCACGATGTCCTCGTTGACCAGCAGGTCGTCCACGTATGGGAGCACGGCGCGCTGCATGTCGGCGTCCTCCGACAGCACCGCGCGAACGACAGCCTTCATGATGAGCGGGGCGACGTTGAGCCCAAGCCCCAGTCGTGTCAGGCAGTACCGCTGTCCTTCGCACCATGACCGTCTGGTAGGGCCACAGTCGGCGTTCCAGACGCGGCTGCAGGTACGCCTTGCGTAGGTCCACCACGGCGACACGCGTCCCATGTCGCCGCCTCTTTTGGAGCTGGTCGGCGCAGACGCCCGAGTCCGCCGTGTGGGCCGTCACGAGGCTGTTAAGCTCGCGATAGTCCAGGACAGATCTCACCTTATCCTGATTTGCCTGCCGCACCGCCATCAGCGGCACCAGACCGCGCGGCGGTCCATCCACCTGTTTGTCGTACGGCGTCAGCCAGCCATTGCTGATCCATGCGTCGATCTCCGCGTCGTACGCCTGCCGCGCGTCCGCGGGCACAGGGTTCTCGGTCACCACGTTGCGTAGACATTCTGGACCTGTGCCGTCCGTCCACTTCCAGGTGACCGTCCACGCCTCCTGCTCGCCGCTAAACCTCGCCGTAAAGTCGGCTGCATCCACCTCCAGGCCTCGCTGGGTCACAGCTGCCGCCGCACAGAACCGCACGTCTGTCGGCGTCCGCACGCTGATACCTCCCAGGGCAGTGATGCCACTCATGCCGAGCACGACGTCAACACCTAGCGGTCGGTCCGGCACTACCAGGATCTCGAGCGTCACTCGACGGTCCTTGGTATTAACCCCACGCTTCCGGTCCGGCAGCATCTGAGTTCCTGGCCGTTAATCGTGGGCATTTTCACCGTCCGCGTTGTCCATTGTTCGCAGCGGCCAGTGCACACGAGCGTGTCTGCGCAGCCCGTGTCCACCAGCTGACCATCCGCCCGTTCACCTCCACCCAGGTGATGGGCAGCGCACCCCTCAATGGCGGGGAGACGGCGCTCGCACTGACGCGGCGTCCCTCGACTCGTTTCCCGTCCGACGTTGTGGACAGGCAACGGCGATGTGGCTCGACTCACCGCACGTCCAGCAACGTCGTAGTGGGCGTCTCGCCAAGCGCATCGTCGGGGCTCGTGGAGGCGCCTCTGCACGCACCACGGCCGCTGCCACAGCGACGCATTCATCTCTCGGCACGGCTCGTGCCCATGCGAGAAAGCTCGCTAGGTCCAGCGTCTCTACGCGGGTGCCGGCCTGGACCGCCTCGCGGCCTACGATGTCTATGGGACCAGCCGTCTGCAGCCTAGTGAGTCTGCGGACGCGTATCTTGCAGACCTGCGCCGGCTCACAGCTATTTCGGCCGGACCACCCCACACACAACGGCGAACTGCCGCACGCAACGCCGACAGGGAGACTCACCCTACGCGCCCCGAGCAGCACCTCTTGTTCTCCTCCCAAGCCACCCGCAACACGATCGGCGTGCGACTCGCCGGCGCCACCGCGTCCCACCCCCGTCGGCGTGTCCACGGGCTAACGCACCACCCCTGAGCAGTGACCGTTTCTCTCACTTGGACATGAAACATCGCCTCGCACGGCTTACATGTTGCCACTGTCCTGGGGCATGATCTATTGCTACAGATTGTTCTGCCGACATTAATTAATGTACATTGCACCAGCAGGCTACTGGCTAAACAGTTGTTTGAGAGTTGTGAAAGAAGCGAAGCGTGCATCCTCCTGGACTCGTCCAAAAACCGACTGGCGCCTGCGAGCGTCGGGCCCCTGCCGCCGCCTCAGCGGCCGACCCTTGACCCCCGGCGAATCGGGAGACCTGCGGTCACGTGACGCCTCCCGGCGCCCAGCCAGATGTAGAGCCCGGAGGACAGCGAGGCTGCCTCCGCGACAGGCCGCCGCCGCCGCCGGGTGCGCGTCTTCGCCCCTAAAAGCACATGGTGGGAACGGCAGCCGCCGTCCCATGGCTCCGTCGCCAGCGCGGCGGCTCCCACGAGCTCACAGGCGCCCCCTCCCAAAACACGACTAACTGGTAGCCGGGGCGCATAGCCCGCACAACCACACCACACAAGTAATCAGCGGTGAAAATTATCAACACATGTATTGTTGTTAAATATAACCAACACTTGCTTGATAACGTCGCTTCACCAGTACACCCTGGCATGCGGATCATGACACATTGAGCGTCGCTCGATGGAATATGATTTCCAAACACGTCAGGCCGACAAACCAGGGACTCAGTGCCTTCCTTGCCCGCATCTGATTGTTTTCTAGTAATCCGACCATTACCCCGATAGGGGCGACCGTATACCATCACAGGAGCAGGTCCGTTCAAGAGGCCGCGGCTGTAATGGCCTCGGCATCATTCGCGGAATTTCATTACGAATTTCGTCTAATTCCGGGAGGCGATTAATCGCGGAAAGAGCTAACAGGTAGGGTTTTCCTTTCCGACTGTTTCTGAGAGCCTTCTGGGGCCGCTGTCCAGCTGCATGTGAGCCTCAGAAGCCAGCATGAAAACGTTGATTACATTTGGAAGAACTCTGTTCGGAAGCTCAAAGGCCTGTGGGACCAAACATGTTGAACCCGTGTGGCCCTGAGCCTGGACTGTTGGGTTAAGGCAGAAGTTGTGCCCAGTCAATTGGCGAATTCCACGCATTCCTCAGTTCGATGTGGGCACATCCCATTTGGAATGTCGATTACCTTTCACACGGACGAGATCGGTTACGTAGTGTTAAAATCCAGTCATCCCATAAATGCCGTTACGATCGCTGCGATCGCATTCAGGTCGCCTAAGCTTCGCCTTCGCCGCGCCGTCTGCCTGCCCCGTAGCCCCGCCCCATAGCAACGCGGCGATCAGCTGCTGCGGATGGCCTGCGGCTAAGCGACGCGCATTTTGTCCTTGAAGGTAACACGTGGAGTGCGCGTCGCCGGTTCCCGTCGCCATGTATGTTGTGTAAATAGAAGCATTCTATCAGTTCTCAGTTCTTCTCAAAGGTGATTGGGGATGTCTGATCCCTAGAAGGCAGCTATGAAAGGTAAGCCAGCGGTAGAAGCGAGCAGGCGCGCAGCCAGAGGTTTGGTAACGGGAGACCAGTGTCTACATTCCCGCCGACAATGCGCAGGGAAGAGCGTCGGCTTAGCTCAGTAATGAGGACCGGCTAATCAGCCGACGAAACGTCGCTGCCAGGCTGGGTAAATCATCTCAATGACAAGCTTTGCTGCTCCTCATGACGTTACTGGTAGAAATGTGGAAAATAGACTTATTTTACTTCTCGCAATATTACAATGATTCACAAGCCGTTTATGATGACAACATTGAAAACCAAGCAGGTATTCGTAATAACACGTGTCCTGCATCCCACTGATGACGTCACTGGTACGAATGAGTCGGTCATCAGTTGAAACTTTCAGTGGGACACGTTTTTCGGGCTGTGTTCTCCCGCTGCTCACGATGTTCCGGGAGAATGTTACGGCGCACGTGCATCTGCCTACGTACTCGTGGTTTACATTCTTATGTCATTTGAAAAACAAATGAACTAAAAAATGAGCTGCGTTTTACCTGCTGCTCATGACGTCGCGTGACACGAGTTACGGTCTTCGTTTCGCATCACTGGGGAACCTGATCGTGGCGGAAAACCACCTTTCGCAGCAGGCTTCCTCAAGAAACTACTGCAAGGAGGTCCAAGTGATCCATGAACAAACCGCATTCAGACATGTCCTCACTGAGTTGCCAGTGGGGCCGGAGAAAGGCGTGAACTGACTCAAGGTTTTCGGCTACCGACATTATCGGTCTTTAACAAACATTTTAAAATCGTGTCCATTGGTGCAACTACTGGCGGACACCATCACACTTATGACCACACCACATCACGCTAATGATCTTTGCAATGTTGTTGTCAAGTGACTGACCTCATCTCTGCTGCCGTTGCATTGGAAGTCAAAGTGTGCTGAAAAGTAAAATACTCCATAATGGCAGTCCAACCATCAACATGAGCTATACATACAACATGAGCTATATACATACACATGAGCTATAAACACAATAAAAGCGTATTAACAGTACACAACGAACAATGCCATATACTTGGCGATTCGTCAGATCCCAGCCGTCACAGCCATTCTCGTCGTTCCGACGCGTTGTGGTGCATAGGCTATTAGACACATGATGGGCCATCTGAAATCGCAATTACCTACCACAAATCAAATCAAGGTTAAGAACTTTATTCAAGGTCGGTCAACAATACACGCTTGACCGCCTCAATACGTAACTAGTCATTTTTTCGCCATTTGCCATTTGCCTCCATGCGTGAGCTCCTGTATGCTAGTTTTTCCGTGTGGATCTGACTGCGTACCATTTGGGTCTATGGCTGGAAATGACCTTAACATATTCCGCAGTGTTATTTCTACGTCTTATACAACTGGTGCCTCTTTGGCACGAGACACGCGTGCTCTGGCCTATTGTGTCTCTGCCCTCTCCCCACCCAGTCTCTAAGCGCACGCTTCCTCAAAGTTAACGGAACGCACCATTCGCTCCCACTCGTGGCGCATCATGTTTAATGTCAACAGTACCACAATACTCTGGCATTTGACGCGGTGTTGCTCCATACGGTCCGCTGCTAGACGCCAAAGCCTACTCTTTCGCGCATCCTATTTCAAGAGAATTTGCAGCTAGCACCACAAAACTGCTCTCTGCTCCCCTTGCCCTGAGCACACCCCTACTACTAAGCACGCCGTAAAGCAGTGGAGCGAACTGCGCTTATGCAAAACTTGCTGTCTCATCCACATTATACATTGCTGTATCATTGTTATACATCCCTCGGTCTTATTGGATGCCGGGTTCACCGCTATCTGGCCCATGCTGTTACCACGATCGACGGCCTGGGCCGATCAGCTGATCGTTCGCGCCAACTCGCCTGTCGTCAAGCGCGTGCATTTTGGCGTCTGCATGAACATGTTCTAATTGGCCGGACAGGAGAAGTTTATATATATATATATATATATATATATATATATATATATTTCATTTACCTCGAAACAGGTTTAAACTGGTGTCCTCGAATGACTGTACCAGAGGAAACTATACTGACAGGTTTGAAATGGACAGATAATGCTGACGATCGACTCGCAAATAGTTCGTCTTTGCTTTTCACCGGTCCTGATATTTCAGTGACGTTAACTGTCCCTCAATCATTTGACCTATTTGCAAAAGTTCTTAAGCGCAGCAAAGTTTGGTCATGCAGTGAAATTTGGATTGCATTGCGGACGTAAGATTTGGTAAGGTTACAAAACATTTGGCTAGAAGCGATTTCTCGGCTTGTGCTAGCAGTGGACACATGGGCGGAGAAACGTGTCAGAAAGGTGAGGGTTGCCCAAACTTATTTTGTACTCGAACGATTCGTGCTTAACATTCTCGGAAGGGGGAAGGGGGACACCACACCTGTGTAAACGCCGTTACCTCCCCTTTGACACAAAACACATTTTTATTGAATCCCACTTCCCATGTCTGCTGTTTTCTGCGCTACATGCGCATATGCTACAATCACATTTGATAATCTTAGGGAAACACTCGCTTTATGGTACACACATATAACCGCTCTCAAGTGTTGTACTGCTGCAGACGGTTAAGTATTGCGTCGATCTGAAATTGAAGTAATATGTATATATATATATATATATATATATATATATATATTACCACATGCTTCAATGACAGATTATGTCATGCGCTATTCAGCATTCAGTGAGGAACCGCAAACATATACAAATATAAGAGGCAATCAATCCGCAGAGTTAAATGATGTTAATAAACCAATAGTTTTAGCCTCATTCCTGGCAGAAAAACCAGGCCAATGGGGATATAGTTCGGATGATATTTGGGCAACATGCCTCATCGAAACAATACCAGAAGTTTGCTACTGCTCTTGTTTTTGAATTGCTATTGCTTTTGCTGTTTGAAGGTTGGTTCTGATATAGTTTTCATAAAGTTTGTTGTCGAAATATTAACCGAACTATATCTCCATTGTCCTGGTCTTTCTCCGAAAAATAAGGCTAATTCTGTCTTTTCTATATGAGTGATGTTCCTCGCTAATGCACTGCACAACTCACGTAATTCTAAATGGTGTTGAATGATGTTGAAATCATTTTAAAAACGCTTAGAGAACAAATGCAATATGCGTCGCTCGGCAGATCACTACCGCGGATTAACACTGGTTACTAGGCACAAACCCACAGCGTACGTTCAGGCCGACGCAATACCTACCCGCCTGTGAACATGACACAAGGTTCGCACACAGCTATATGTCAATGTCATGAGACGTGTGTTTGTTTGAAAAATCGAGTGTGAAAGTCAGGCACGGCGTGAGAGAGAAGTCATCACATTTGGGACGGATAAATCAATCACGTGCCTTTTGGGCTGCAAGCGTAAAAACGTGAGATCTCTACGTCTTATGGCACCCCCCCCCCCCTTCCAAGATTGTTGAGATATACCTTACGGCAACCAATGAAAGCAATGACTGCAAAATGAGTATGGGCGACGACTCTTTCTGAGACGTTCCTCTGCCTAGGTCTCGGCACGCAGCGCCAGTCCACATATTACCTTTCCAGCCAAGCACTTCCATTTACCCTCCGGCCGTCTCTTGTAAAATCTCGAATTTCACTGCATGACATCGCTGTTCTGCATTTATAAACTACTGCAAGGTGATCCAAATTATTCCTGGGCACAACGTTATTGAGGTAAGTTCAAGCAAGTTCAAGAGTAGCAAGTAGTAGTTCAAGTAGAAAGTTCAAGAACTTTCGTCCCGTCGCACCGAGGGATTCTCAGGGTTCGGGTCCCTGAGAAGGCAAACTGCTGTGTTCTACCACTGTATCTAGCGGTAGGTTTACATGTTTACAAGTTGTGTTGACTTATGGTGGGTGTGTGGCGCTATTTGCAGTGCTGATCTCGCCTATGGCCTAAACAAGTGCGAAATGGAAACACGCTTGCTCGCACGACTTGGTCAGAAATGTTCGAGTTAAGCGTGCTGGGAACATCTCGGTGTAAGACTCGTAGAACGACTGCACGTTGGTCGATATGCAAACTTGGACCCGAGTTGTGTGATATTAGTTTTACAGCAGCAACAAAGCGACATTGCCATTATTAAGTCATGATCTTGCTTGGAAGCTGGCGTATATTCAGGTGGTGACCAGACAGGGACGTAAGTTCTTCCTTTATCCGATAGGTGGCAGCACCGTGATAAGAGACCGTCCAGTGCTGAGTTGAAATTCACTCGTGATTTATGGTCTTGAGCAGCGGAAAAGCGATCGCGTTTATCAAGACATATCCACCGTTCCGTACAGGTCCGATTGGTTGTGATTGGACTTCAGATACCACAGCATTCACATTCGAAGAATACTTTGCTACAACAGAGTTATAGCTAACGGCTAACGTTGTAACATTGTTGGTATGGTGGTCAAATTTGATGACATGCAGATAAGATTAGCGCAATATTTTTCTGTGGTCGCATCGACTGTCATTTTGATTGCAGGGATTGCTCTACGAATCGATTCGTGGAATATCCGCCTGGTTATGTTACCACACTATAGACAGTGATGCTGAGCCTAACATAAGTAAGCAAGTTTTACGCTGGGACGAGACTGAGCAGCCATCTGTAATTTTTGGCCGGCGTAGCGTGACGGGGCACCCGTACACATCTTTGGAAGAGTTTACTCCCTGTACGACAGCGCAGGAAAAGGGAAAGGATGAAAACAATCACTTGTTTCCCGAAGCCACTGCCCCACATTTTGCCCGTGTTTAACTCCACTGGACGTATAAAAATTGTACTCCCGTGGACAAAGGGGGCGAAACAAACTGCGGATGATGAGCCGATGTTTTTCCGCAGGTCTCAGCATGCTGATAGCGCCGCTGTTCATCGTTGTCCCGTTGGTGGCCACTCATCCGGCAACTCCCGGTAAGTGTGACAGCACGGTGTGACACCGGGCTACGGTAAGTGTGACAACACTGTGTGACACCGGGCTACGGTAAGTGTGACAACATTGTGTGACACCGGGCTACGGTAAGTGTGACAACACTGTGTGACACCGGGCTACGGTAAGTGTGACAACACTGTGTGACACCGGGCTACGGCTGACGCCTGGTGAAGGAAATCATGGCTTCTCGGCCCGCTCGACCTGCCCGCTGAACACCGCCTTGTTTGTGAAGCCCGGGCGCCCCGCAAATTTGGCTGGATGTTATTTTTTGACGAGGGACGCTCCTAGAATGTCGCGACGGTCGACGGTCACAGTGTTGCGTAGGCATTCTCCGTCTTCGGCCCCTTCGGAGATGTCCCCCGACGGGCGTCAAGTGTCGCTCGCCGAATGCTCTGCTCGTGCTGAGCGGGGGGGGGGGGATGAGGCCGACCTGCGTCACGTGCGCCGGGTCGTCGTGTAGGTCAGCGGGACCTTGCGGAGACTCGGACGAGTGTGGCCGCGGGTATGGAAAGCACCCGTAAATAACATGTTGACAAAGACATACATCATCTAGAACATCTGACTGCGTGCCGAAAGCGACCATGTCGTCAAAAATGAACAAAGAGACCCATGGAAACGTGACGACGGCTTCCGCAGCTCCATCACTTTGGGGAGACGGTGTCTTCTCCCGGCAGAGAAGACAATGCGACCCTGTAGCCTTTTAAGGCGCCTTGTACCCGCCAGTGATGTGCCGGTTCCGCCTAATGGCCGGCCGCCTTGTTTCAGGTCCGAGAGAGAAGGTTGTGCATGTATCTGGTACCGCGAAGCTGAATTGTCCCCGCGGCAGGGAGGCGAGGAAGAGCATGCTGCTCGTGGAGCTCCGCTGGTACCGGAACGATCAACTGTTCATGACGAAGCGAACCAGAAGTGACATGGCCGACTTCACGACCCGTGACCCGAGGACCTCTCTCCAGAGAAACAGGTGAAAGGGTCAAACAGCGCCATACGCTGCTGTGGCTGGTCGTGCGAACGCGAGCCAAATTCACTGTAACTGACGATGGCGATAACCTGCGTTCGATATACTTCGCCATGTGTGTAGCAAGCTGCAAGGTCAGCGAAACTGTGTCTAATTTCGCTTCAGCGAAATTAAAGGGAATGGCTCAAGTTTGAGGATATTGAAACAAACATCAGATGCGATGAAACAAGCTCACTTTTAGCTATTGGTGTACTTTTGAAGTGGAAAAGACTGCTCTAGACAGTACGATTCTCTGTTTACTAGACATGCTCCTCAATGCGTCATGGTTTAAATACGTCATTGTACCTTGCACAGCTTTGATTGAGAGTCAGTTGACGGCTGTTATATCTGCAAAGTGCGCTCACGAACGCCAGATATGAACGCATCGACAATCATATAATTAATGGCCTTGATCGTCGCATAGGCTATGGACTGGCAGGATTTGAATGGCGTCATTATGACGTCACGAATGCCGAAGTGACTTTGAAATACTCTGCCCGGTATACCTTTCCCCATTTTCGCGGGCATGTAGCTCAGAAACTAAAAGGGTTAGGTCTTAAAAGGGCAGGACTGTGAACAGCACCGGAAGATCTTAAATATCTTTAAGATGGCTATTTCATTTCAAAGCTCCACATCAGTGGCTCCCTCCAACGCCGGTCTCAACTCACGTCAATGTGCCAATACGCGTCAGCCTGGACACTATGTGCCAGTGCGCGTCAGCCTGGACACTCTGTGCCAGTGCACGTCAGCCTGGACACTCTGTGCCAGTGCGCGTCAGCCTGGACACTATGTGTCAGTGCGCGTCAGCCTGGACACTATTTGCCAGTGTGCGTCAGCCTGGACACTATGCACGTGCGCACGAGGCAGTGTGCTGTGTCAGCTGTTGTGGGGGCCAGGTCTGCAGACGGCGTGTCGCACCTGTCGCTGGGCACGTTTTCAGCTCATGGGTCTGCACGGGTCTTCTCGGTGGCAATGTGGCTCATTGTGGCTCAATGTGGCTGAAATTGTGAAACGTGTGACCGTGTCTCGGCACCTGTTGGTCGAGACGACAAGAAATTCACACGTAAACAGTCGTTTTTTTATAGATACCAAAACACGTAGGCTTGGTAGACAGCCGCATTTTGGATTGCGTAGTGCCGGCTTGCGGTTGCGCGTGTAACGTTTCGCGTTTACAGGAGCGGTCGAGATGGGCTTGCCCGATTTTTACGATGTTTGCTTTTACGCGGTGTCTCGACGGCCAGAGCAGATGGAGGCATGCGAATTTCAAACCGTCGACCAGGGATGTACGCAGATAGCAGACCCGGGGGTGGGGGCGCGTGTCCTCCCCTCCCCGCCACACACCAGCTATATGGCACGTATTAATATGTACGTGACCAGATGTTGGCAGTTTGACAGGTAGCAGTTCCAGGGATAGACACGTAAACATTAGAACGTTAGGGACTTATGGTACTATTTTGCAACGCGCTTTTGCGGCTATTATTTTACGATACACTTCAGTTGTGCCCCTCCCCCCTCTACGTGAAATCCTGTGCGCGCCCCTAGCGTAGATCATTTTACCGTACAGAGTGAAATGGCCCAATCATCGCGCTGTCTTGTGCCTGGAAGTCACGGAACTTTCTTCAGCTGTCGTCCATGTAATAAATGTCATAGGAAAGCTGTATTGACGCGCTGATGCATTACTTCAACTCCTTGCACTGTGAGTGTAAAAGAAGCTGCACACATAAAGTGGGTAATAACTTACGAATAGTACGTGCTACTGAAGCTGGGGCCTAATGAGAGTGTTTTGCAGCTTCAATCGACGTCCGTGGCCACGAGAAGGCAGCACTGCGGAGTGCTCAATGAGACGTGCCTTAGAATGGCTGTGTCGCGCAGCAGCGTAGACGTTACAGCTGTATGAATCAGTGGCGACGGCAACCATAAGCCAGCCTGTCGCTGCCGCACGACGCCCGGGGCTCCGCTGGTGTTGGAGGCTGGGACGTTTCTTGGAAGGTGTTGATCAAGCAAATCTTCGGCTACATTAAACTTGTGGAGAGAGCCCATAAAAGCTGTACACCATTATAATCTCACTTTAGGAAGCAAGTGCTGGTAATAGCTGCATGCTTTAGATGAATTGTTATTGGTTCTTTGTCTCACAAGTGGTTTGAGCTTCGCATGCTCCGTCGACTGACAAAATGGACTAACACCTGTATTACCTGTTTGACTTGGTATGCGAAAGAAATGCTTCAATATCCCAGTTTTTGGCATTGTATGATCGGGGTTCTTATGCTGAATTGTCGACCGTCAACATGCTAGGAGGTAATGATTAACCGAGGATGTAGTGCAGGCATTGGCTATATGGACTACATTTGGACGCTGCGTTATAACAAAATAAATATAGGCTGTATTGCCAAAATAGCGTATGTTTGTAGTACGTCGTTTAACAAGTGCTTTCTGGCATATCTGAAGATCGACTATTCAGCCTCAAAACTCTGAACTGAGAATTCACTGTGAGGGTTTGTCTCAGGTTCTAATGAACACCTTCCCCAGCAGCTTGTGCTTACTTTCAGAACAGTGTGGAATTCGTAAGAGTTCAGAATTTTGGTATGATTTTCCTCCAGAATATGTTTATGAACAGGGACGGGGAGACGCGAGAGGTCAAGACAACATTTTCGTAAAACTTTTGCGTAGTTTACTCCATTTTGCTGCAGAGCAGAATTGGCTGGCAGCTGGCAGACTGGAGAGATGCGTGCATCCCCCACCTTGCACGCATCTCTCCAGTTCATCATTGCAACGTCCTGCGGGTTCGGCCTGATGTGGCGGATTGCGAGTGTCTCGAAATTGTACACATAGTTGCAGAGTATGACGTCTGCGTCTACAAACAGCGCAAAAGTCACTTCTACATATAAAGCAATAAGCTATTCCACGTATTTCGCAGCTTTTGGGCTGCGTTGGGAGGCACTCCCTGCTTGCCGTCACTATTTCAGCTCCCATTCGATCAACAGTGGAAACACGTAATTTGTATGTCGCGAAGCAGCTGATGGCCGCGGGTCGGAAACATCGACGCCGGTGAGGGGCGCCGCTGTGACTGAGGACGTACTCATCGGCTCCTGTACGGGACTGGTGATCCAGAACGTACTGACCGATCCTCTCACAGGGATGACGATCCGGGACGTACTGACCGGCTCCTCTCTCCAGGCTGGTGACTAACCGGCTCCTCTTTCCAGGCTGATGGCTGGCCGGCTCATCTCTCCAGGCCGATGATCCGGGACGTACTGACCGGCTCCTCTCTCCAGGCTGGTGACTGATCGGCTCCTCCCTCCAGGCTGGTGACTGACCGGCTCCTCCCTCCAGGCTGATGGCTGGCCGGCTCATCTCTCCAGGCCGATGATCCGGGATGTACTGACCGGCTCCTCCCTCCAGGCTGGTGACTGACCGGCTCCTCCCTCCAGGCTGGTGACTGACCGGCTCCTCCCTCCAGGCTGGTGACTGACCGGCTCCTCTCTCCAGGCTGGTGACTGACCGGCTCCTCCCTCCAGGCTGGTGACTGACCGGCTCCTCCCTCCAGGCTGGTGACTGACCGGCTCCTCTCTCCAGGCTGGTGATCCGGAACTCACGTCCGTCAGACGCCGGCAACTACGGCTGCCACGTGATCTGGCCGTTGCCGGAACGGTGGCAGAACTACAGCCTCCAGGTCACCAGAGTCGACTATGACGACAGCTACAGAGACGACTACGGCGACGAGCCGGCCGAGCGGGACAGCGGCAGCGTGGAGGAGGTCACGGACCTCTGCGCTGCCGTCGAGCCCGGTGCCACGCCTGGGACAAACGGCTCATTGGTGCCACGCGCGCCCCATTTCGACGAGATAGCCCGGCTGCGCCGGCTGGAGGTGGTGCTCGCCGGCAGCCCGGTCACCTTGCGCTGTCCGGCCAGAGGTCAGGCCCGGCTCGGCGCGCTGGGGAGGCGCGCGGGCGTGCTGCACTGTCGGGGCGGAGGAGGCCGGGGGAGCGGTATCTGCCGAGAACGTAGGGGCCATGCGAAGCTGTCATCGGTTCAGCATGGCTTGTAGCCTGTTTGTGCTGAAAAAGCTTCGGGCATGAGTGTGTCCGGTCCGCGGCATTAGTCGCTTGAGCTCATCTCACCTTACCTTACGTTAGATGGAGTTCCTCACCTTCACCTTACCTTGCACCCCGCCACCTCCCGCAGGTTGCCCGCCGCCACGCGTCCACTGGCTGTACCAGGGCCGGCCGGTGCTGAAGGTGCCGCACGTAGCCGACGTCGCCACGTTCGGTGGCGGCTGGCTCCGCCTGGCCATGGCCGGCCACTTCCAGGAGGGCAGCTACACCTGCGTGGCCGAGAACGCACTGGGGAGCGTGCGCCACACCTGGGAGCTCGTGACTACCAGTCAGTGGTGGCGGCCGAGCTGGTGCGGCCCCCAGCCGGGCCAGCTCGGCCGCGGGCGTGTTCAGAGCTTGACGTGACTGGCACCATCTGTGGATGTGCTGCACGTGGGTGTGCTGTTGTTGGTGAGGTGGAACAATGAGCAGCCGGAGAGGGTTTTCCAGGTGACGGTCTGGCCTCTTCGACTCCGATTCTGTTTGAGGTCTGACCCTGATATGTGACCGTGATGCCGTTTAGACGCTGCACTGCCGCTCGTGTTTAGTTTCGGCCCGACCCGTGCCGGTTTGTTCCAGCGGACGGTCTGTACAAGGACCCGGTAATCGAGCCGGGGTACCCGCGTAACGTGACGTCGCTGGCCGGCTCCAACGTGACGTTCGAGTGCCCCAGCTCCTGGGACTTCAACATGGACCTCTTCTGGACGTTCACGCGCTCGGGCACCTTTGAGGTGCACAATATGTCCGACATGAGCTACGCCATCCAGTTCGCCATCAGCGTTCACAAGGTACGGCTTGGCCCAGGCATGGACGGGCGCAGCGGCGGACGGGTCCGTATCAGGCGTACAGAATGAATGGAAAGAGCTGGAACGGTGGGGTGAAGCCCCGACGTACCGCCCCGCTGTGCACGGCTGGCCACGAGCGGCCACTGGGCCCCATCACCAGATCTGCGGGGTTCCGCGGAGCCTCGGCCGCCGCCAGCCCCCCGCCCAGCCCGGGGCGGCCGGGAGTGGCGTGGCAGTGACCGGCGCGCCGCGCCGCCCGTGCCGCAGCAACGCTACGACATCAGCGGCCGGCAGCGGCTGGTGGTGCGGGGCGTCAGCGGCGACGACAGCGGCTTCTACACCTGCCTGTTGTACAACCACATCGGCTTTGACATGGCGAACGCCCACCTGCGCGTGGTGGAAGGTGAGGAATGAGACGGGCTGGCCGCGTGACACGCGGAAGGCTGGCCGGGGCTCGAGTGTCGGTCAGAGCAGCGGCAGTGCTCTCGAGGAGGTAGGCTCGGGTGATATGAGGTCGGCGGGTCTGCGCTCCGCAGGTTTGCAAGTTCTGTGAACATGTTGGCGCTTGTTGCAGTATAAGGCGGTGCTTGTTTGATGTGCGTTTGCTTGTGAGACCGTAACTGATTGCATGTTCGGCGGCTGTTGTATCGTCTGAAGGCATCCGGGACCGTGCAGCCTGAACGAGGATCGTGGTGCCACGCCTCGGCTAAATGAAGGTGCCGACCTTAAGCGCCAAGAGGACAAACGGCTTTGGTTGAGGACGTTTACCGTTGTCGCGCGGTAACATAAATCATGCTTGTTTGGTTTGGAGCAGCTCTGAGGTGTCGAATGGCAGGTAATGCCTGTCGCGACCGTTTTTTGAGGCACTCTCAAATCACTCAGACGTATCAGCAGTCCACTGTTAGAATACCATGCTGGCTATCGAGGTACCGGCGAGAGTCGAGACTTGGTGTTCCAAGGTGTCATCGGTGAGTTAAAAACTTACCGGCCTATGTCAAAGACGAGGTGCCAGGTCATGTGTTGGTACCGATGTCCTACCACGGGCATTTCGGCGTCACCTGTCTGAGAGAGGGCGCTGCGTGCGCGTATTTCCCAGAGGTGCCGCGGGCGGCGCTGCCCGTGCGGCCTGCCAACGCCAGCGCGCTGCTTGGCTCGCGCGTGACGCTGGAGTGTCCAGCTGCGGCCGCCGCCACCAGCGGCGAAGTCATCTGGCTGCGCTCCGAGACTGGCGCGGTCCAGCTGACGACGCCGCGGCAGTTGGAGCAGGCCAGGCAGCACGCGCTGCCCCGCTCAGAGGTGAGACTGGACGGGTCCAGCTGACGACGCCGCGGCAGTTGGAGCAGGCCAGGCAGCACGCGCTGTCCAGCTCAGAGGTGAACATTTAGCTCTGATCATCGCGGTCTGGGTTAGGCTGGGGTGTGTGCTCCATGTCCGGACTGGTGGTGCTTTGTAGCCTCTCGTGCCAGCTGGTGTCTCCCGCATCGTGCTTCAGTCTCACTGACATCGGGGTCATCGTGTTGGGTTGGGCAAACCGCAAGCTTTGTTGCTCGCTGATCACGATTGTGTTTGTGGCTAGAAGCGGAAAGTGGGTGCCAAAGTCCAATGCAAATGAAGTACATTAGCACTTACTGTTGGTATCGTAGCCCGTACACCCTCGTTCGTGGTTTTGGAGACCGCCATGCTTGTTGCCGCAGGTTGACGGCAGTCGCTTCGACACGTCCTCGCCGCCCCGTCTGATCATCATGAACGTGACGGCCAACGACTCGGGGTACTACGTCTGCGTCGTCCACACTGCCTGGGACGTCGCATACGCCTCGGCCTATGTCGCAGTGGTGGAAGGTAAGACATGCTCGTGTCGTCCACGGTGTCCGGGACGCCTCGGCCTATGTCACAGTGGTGGAAGGTAAGGCATGCTCGTGTCGTCCGCGGTGCCCGGTACGCCTCGGTCTAGGTCACATTGGTGGAAAGCAAGATATGCTCGTGTCGTCCGCGGTGCCCGGTACGCCTCGGTCTAGGTCACAATGGTGGAAGGCAAGATATGCTCGTGTCGTCCGCGGTGCCCGGTACGCCTCGGTCTAGGTCACAATGGTGGAAGGCAAGATATGCTCGTGTCGTCCGCGGTGCCCGGTACGCCTCGCACGCTTCGGCGTGCGCCACAGCAGCCAAGGATGTGTCTGTGGCCAAGCCGCCGTTTTTTTTTCTTGCGCCGCAGCACTCGCGAATGTGCTGCGATAACTCGGTAAACAGTTCGAGTCTGGGATGACGCGGGGAGAGCGTCCAGTGGCGCCTCCGGTTTGGTGACGTGTCCCAGCCCGGTGCCCCCGCCGTCCGCACCATGCCGTACGTCCGCCCGCTCGGTGGCGCTACAGGTCCGGGCGGACCGCCGGCACCGGCTCGCTGGCCGTTGGGGCTGATGTCGACGGCGATCGCCGCGGTCGTCGCCTGTGCGCTGCTCTCCGCGGCGCTCTGGTACGGCCGCCGCCGGTACAAGCGGCGCATCCGCACCCTGACCAGGCGTGTGGTGATCGAGGCGTCGCCGGAGGAGTTCGCCGTGCCCGTGGTGCGCATCGAGCCGTGCAGGTATGTGGCGCGCGCTCAGGGATGATGACTGTGTCGGCGGCGCGGAGTCCCGGGAGAGACGCTCCGCCAGCGTTCAGGGGATGGTCCGTCACCGTTCGCGTCGTGCCGGGGTGTGCTGTGTGGTGACCGAATGGCTACTCTGGGATGGTGCCACGTTTGTTGTCGGACGCGTTGTGCCATCCGACCGTGATGGCTGATGTCGATTGCAATGCTCCGGTTTGTGTTCAGCCTCCGATGTCCGTGTCCCGCAACGTGAGCGCTTACGTGGCCGAGTAGCCGGATACGCCCTGTCGCGGTCCAGCACCGCGTGTCCCAGCTGTGGAGCGTGGCCGGGGAGAACGCGTGCTGCGTGTTGCGCGTGGCCGAGCCGACGTCGTCGTCTCCCCGTCAGAGCGTCGGAGGGTGGCGCGGCGTCGCCCGCCTACCTGCTGCCGTCGGACCCGGCCTGGGAGGTGGCGCACGATCGGCTCCAGCTGGCCGACTGTTTGGGCGAGGGCTGCTTCGGCCGCGTGGTACGCGCCCGCCTGCGGCCGGCCGGCCGGCAAACGCACCCCGTCCGCGTCGTCGCCGTCAAGATGCTGAAAGGTCAGCGGGCCAGAACTTGTGCGGCTGTTGGGGTAGTGACGCTTTCGGCTGCTTAACGGTGTTTGTGAAACCGGCCGTCGTCGCCTTTTGTCATGTCGATTGTACCGGAGATCGAAACGTGGCTGATGACGAGTTTCGAACGCGCTGCTTCTGGGAGCCAGGGCGAGCGCCGTCCTGGGTTTCAACGTCCCCCGGATGAGCTATAGTTCTCGGGCCAGCCCGGCACCGGCGCCATGCCGAGACGACGAGCGCAGCCGGCGCTGGCGTGTGGCTAGCCGCTGCGTTGTTAGCCTGAGTCGCCGCGGTCATGCGGTCTCTGGGGGCTGTCCGCCGGCCGGCCCGGGCGGTGCGGTTTGTGATAGTGCGCCGGCACGCTGCGGGAGTGAGTGACAACTGGGAGGTGTCGCGGTGTGGTGTCATCCGGTGCCTGGTGCGGCGCGCCAGCCGCTAAACCGCCATCGATAGGAACAACTGACCGTCTCGGTTGCCGCGACAGCTGGCTGATCTGAGGCTGCGGGCAGCGGCGGCCGGTGAGGGCTGCTCGGTTGGGTGGAGGCTGTCGGCTACATTGGTGTTCTGACGACTGGCGGACCGGCGGTTCACAGAGCACCACCGCGACACGGACCTGATGGACCTGGTCTCCGAAATGGAGATGATGAAGAAGGTCGGATCGCACGTGAACGTCGTCAGCCTGATCGGCGCTTGCACGCGCGGCAGCTCTCTGATGGTCATCATGGAGTACGCCGAGCACGGTCAGCGCGGCGTCACCCTTCCGGGCTCTGCCCTCTCCCCCGCTGGAGACGGTGGCACGGTGTGCTTGGTCGGCGCAGCCAACAGATCACAGTCGTTGCAGGAGGGGGGAGGGGGGGGGGGGGGGGTCAACAGTCCGTCGGGTGTGCCAGTTGTGAGCGGTATGTGAATGCGTTGATTGCAACACTGCACACGTTGCAACACCTCGGGCTCCGGATGCGGGCTCCAAACCACGCTGTTAGGAAACGCAACAGCGTCTTAGAAAGTCCTAAGGCACAAGCAAAAGTTAACAACAACGCTGAATTGACTCATCTAGGCGACATTGGGGCTCACAAGCCTGGGGAAGCTGACCAGTATTCATGTGTACGACACAGTGCTGCAGCGATACATGCACCTGGCGTGTGCCGCAGTTGGAGCCGGTCCTGTCCGTGCACGCCCTCCCATCTCTCAGGAGGCAACAGGTGCCGCGCCCGTTGGCTGACCGCCCCTCCCCCAGGCAACCTCCTGACGTACCTGCGCGAGAGGGCAGAGTGCGAGCGGCCGTTTGACTCCGAGCTGCCCTTTCCGTGCGACCTGGTCAACTTCGCCTTCCAGGTGGCCCGCGGGATGGAGTACCTGGCCAGCCGGAAGGTACGTACCGCGGTCGCCTTAGCGGCGCCGGTCTGTCCGTTGTTGGACAGGTTTGGCTGGCTCGGTGTTGCATGGCTTAGATAGCTGCTTTGTCTCCGACTGCTGGATGTCAGTACGTACGTGCGCTGCTCCTCTGAGACCGTCCTGTTCTGGTTATTTCTGTAGTGGAGCGCGTCTGATGCTTCAAGCCCGCGTTGTGAAGTCTCGCCCGTCGTCGCAGTTCCGGTTCGTCTGGTTCGTTCGTTCGTTACCGCTCTGGTTCGTTCGATCAGCTCGGGCGTTGCGGCTCCATTTGCGACACTTTACACACCTTACCATACACCTTACCCCACACCTTACCCTACACCTTACCCTACACCTTACCCCACACCTTACCCCACACCTTACTCCACACCTTACCCCGTGCCTTACCCCGCACCTTACCCTACACCTTATCCCACACCTTACCCCACACCTTACTCTACACCTTACCCTACACCTTACCCCACACCTTACCCCACACCTTACCCCACACCTACCCCGGTCACTGACCAGTTGCTACTGGATATTCCTAGTGCAGAGACGATAAGCAACACTGTTGAGAAGATGCGGGACTTTCCACAGCGCTGCAGCCCACAGCTGTCCTGTCAGACATGCCATCCCTCACTACACCGAGCGCTGCGAAGGCCCGCCGCCGCCCGACGACAGGTGGCACTAGCCACCGCACCGCGCCTTCCACCGCACCGCTTGCCACCGCACCGCTTGCCACCGCACCGCGTCTTCCAACGCACCGCTTGCCACCGCACCGCGTCTTCCACCGCACCGCTTGCCACCGCGCGGTCGGGCGTCGCCGAGAGACGCTGCACTGAACGGTCACTTCTCCGCCGCCAGTGTATCCACCGAGACCTGGCCGCCGGAACGTGCTGGTCGGCGAGGACAAGACGCTGAAGATCGCTGACTTTGGCATGGCCAGGGACGTCAGGGAAAAGGACTACTACCGCAAGGTCACCGGTGGCCGGCTGCCGGTCAAGTGGATGGCGCCCGAGGCGCTGTTCGACCAACTTTACACCACTGGGTCTGATGTGTACGTACGCTGACGCTGTGGTCATGGGTCTGTGACGCCACCCGTGGCCCAAACGTACGCTTGTGTGTGCGGTGGGCAGGGATGGACCTCCTTTTTGTATGACGGTGTGGGAAGGAATGCAGGTGAATGTACTGCAGAGGGCACATCTGACAGGAACCGTTTGGAGCACGGCGCTTCTGCGGGCTGGCTGCCTGGAAATGCGCCTCTGGTTACGTCTCGTGGGGACTTGTGGAATCAAGAAGCGGACATTTTAAGGGTACCTCTGCCAGGCGCTACTGTTGACACCAGACTGCTCCCGGCCGGCAGCTGGTCGTTCGGCGTGCTGTTGTGGGAGATCATGACGATGGGCTGCGCGCCATACCCGACCGTCAACAGCGTGGACGAGCTGGGCGACTGGCTGCGGCAGGGGTCGGCGCATGGCCCGGCCGGCCGCCTGTCCCGCCAGCGTGTGAGTCCCACCGGGGTCTTTGCGGTGTCGCTGGCGCCGGTGCCGCCGCCGCCGGCTGGCCACACGCCTTCGGCCGGGGAGAAACGGCTCAACGGGCTCGGCACCTACAGCTGCACCGTAGAATTATAGGTTTTGGCATTGTAGTTTTGTGTGTTGTAAATATTTTTGATTCCAGCTGTTTTCTGCTGTGGCTAATAGCACCTTAAGCACTTCACGTTGTACTGTCATTACGCTCGATGTTTTTTTCGTGGCTGCACATGCTCTATCAAGAGCAGTTACTCCCGTTTTTTTGTACATTATCGTACCGGTGCAATAGTGCTGTCATGTTCCCAGATGCGCGCGGCGCATGTGACGTAAACAATACAACCTCTCATGCTTTTAAAGCTGGCCGGGTTGTTGCTCGGCAGCTGGGAGAAACGCCATCAGACGTTTGTTGCCTGGGCTCCTGGAGGGCCCACCACCCGATGTCTTGTGTAGTGACGCCTGATGCTCTGTCTACGGGGCCTGGTAAGTGCCCACCGCCCAGCACTGGCCGAACACGGGACCAGGCCCCGACAATCGGGGCATATACGTTAATGCATATCTCGCCGCGCCATCTTTTGTCACGCCCCACCGGCCGGCCGCGTCAGCGGACCTGCCCGAGCGGCGGTCCCGGCGCGGTCCGCCGCGGAGGCTGCGCAGCTCGAGACCCGAGGCCGGTCCGTGACGCGTCCGCGCCCCGCCGCAGGTACGACGTGATGCTGGACTGCTGGCATCAGGAGCCGGCCGAGCGGCCCTCGTTCGGCCGGCTGGTGCAGCGGCTGGACGCGGTGCTGGCGGTGCTGACGTCCATGGTACGGCTGCAGCGCAGCACTCTCGGCACGGGGACACGGGAGCTCACAGTGTTGGAGGCCTGGTGAGGCGGTGTTGCCAGCTGGCCAGGCGGCGCGGGCGGCGCGGGCGGCCGCAGCATCGTCGCTGAAGGTCGTGATTCTGGCTGGGCTGCCGGCCATTGTCGGTGGGATGGAACGCCGCGGGGAGATTTGGGTTCGGAGACAGGCTCTTACGAGGCACAGAGACGTCGCGTGCATCGGGAGACCGAGACGTGGCCAATGTCGCCGACTGCAGGCTCGCAGCAGTGGGGTGGCTCGCGTCGCAGCAATACCCCCGGCGCAGTGTCCGGGCTGACGGCGAGGGTGACCTGTCCGGCTTCATCGGCCGTCTGCCTGCCGCCCCCAGGAGTACGTGGCCATGGTCTCGCCCCAGCCGCACGTCGAGTACACGAAGGTGGAGGTGCCGTCTGCGTCGCCCTCCGCGTCGGCCTTGCCCTCGCCGCCGGACAGCTCAGACTGAGGGCGTCGACCGAGGGATCAGCGAGTCTGCAGGGACCTGGACTCGTGCCCTATGACGTCATCGGACTTCCGTGACGTCCGTGTCAAAGAAGTGCTCAGGTTTGTTTTTAACAGTGTTCCTCACCGGACGTCCAGTGTTCCTCGCCGGGCTTGTAGTTGATGCTAATCCGAGCTTTTAGTTGACAGTGCGGTGCCTCGCTTGGACAGTGCGGCGCCTTGCTAGGGCAGTGCGGCACCTCGTTGGGAAGGACTGCGGTGTGGTATTTCTGCTTGGGTTGAACAGAATGCAGCGTGGGTTGGCCCAAGCCGCTCAACCCATGTTTAAGGCCGTGGTTTTTCTTTGTTTTTACAAGCGGTCTACGCTGGTGTTTGAGTTTCTCTTGATATGGGTGTTGGAGATCTCCGGTGTGGTGCCTCGCGAGGGTCGTCTCCCGAGGCCTGGGTGTGTAGTGTTTCTGCTTTGGTTTAACGGATGAGCGGATAGTGCAGGCTGGCGGAATAGTTCGTCTTTCATGTGAGGTTGTGCTTGTATAGTCCACACCCCTTCGATGTTTGTGAGCGCATTTCCATTGTTCGGGTAGATGTGACGTACCAAGCAAAACCTTTCGAGGTTTGTGAGCGCATTTCCATTGTACGGGTAGATGTGACGTACCAAGCAAAACCTTTCGAAGCTTGTGAGCGCACTCCTATTGTACGGGTACATCGTACATGCGAAGCCAGAGGCATGATCATGGTAGCCCATGAAGAAGGCCTTTTATTTGAAGTGTTTTCGTTGATATTGTTTTGAGTAACGAAGTCAAGCATGTCAAGCACAGTGTTTATTTTACTACAAGTTCATGACCTAGATGGTATCTGGAACAGTTTTAATGGCATAGTTGCTTTTGACGGGTTTCATGGGAATAGAGACTCCTTACGTTACGATCATATCAAGGACCGGGTATTTGTGGTGCAGCTGTGATGTTTCTGCTGTGATTTTTGCCGGCGCCTGAGTGTTTGGACTGCGGCGTACCTTATGATTGAAGCGACTACGTAGTGAATATGCATGCATTCACCTTCGCGTCATTTGAATATACAGTGAGCCATTACATCGAGTAACTTGAGTCAGTTCCTTTCGCTGCGATGGAATGGAAACAAGGAATGGTGAGAAACTATGGGAGATGTGGTCGGCGTGTCTTGGCGCAGCGGAGGCCGGTCCGGAAGCTCGATCGTGTGGTCAACCTCAGATGTGGAGAGCCTCGGTCCCGGAGATGCCAGGCCAGCGCGGAGTGACCACGAAGTTTGTTTTTGCATGTCATGCTTACTCCAGTGTACGTTTGCCAAATGTGCTCGATATTTGGGCGGTGACGAGTGCAACAAATGTGCGTAAAAGCGGAAAGTTAGAAGAAGAATTCTTTGCGAGTGCGGATTACTACAAATTGCGTAACTGCAGCGTCTGGACGCATTGGACGCTTCTCACATCATGTGAGCTTCCTGGGGAATTTCGATATTTTTTAATAACATTTTTGAAAGGAGTTTTGATGTTAATAGCGCATATTTTGATTGAAAAACGCATAACTTGATTTTGAAAAACGCAAAAATGCTCAAATCCGATGGGACGAAGCAAATAAAAACGATCAGCAGTAGAAAGGCCAAGCAACACAATTTAAAATTGGTAAAGCGCTAAAGGTAAAGAAAAAAATGAATGAATGTCATGTCGTTGACGAGTAAAAAAGACTGAAGCAGGGAGATACTACTTGAAATAAGCTAAACGTGGAAGTTGGTTAAATAACCTATCAGGATAAGGGTCAGGACAAAAATCAAATGAAAAAGTCAAAGGAACACACATCCAGAAGATCCAAGCAAAGCGCAAAAAGTCAGCTGTGCGAAAAGTCATGGTGCTTTGAAATGAAGCCTGTCCTGGTCTTCGTGTGTCAGTCATTGAGCTGAGCTAGAAAGTCCTTACCTGAGTTCAGGAGGCTCTTTTCCTGCATGAAGCGGTCAATGTTATGGATCAGAACGCCCCTATATGAACTAGCTAGTTCCTGCTCTGGACAGGAGATCCCGTTTTGTGTTCGGGTTTGCCGGCTCAGGCGAGCTATTTATGAATCGGAGGACCCCTGTGCTCTGGGCAGGTACACGTTGTTCTAACACTGCAAGATGCGGTGGCTCTGATACGCCGGGTACACGTGTCGCTGTGCTGGCTTCATTGTGGAGAGTGAGACAAGCGCTGAGGAGCCAGTTGGAGCGGGACATTCCTATCCGGCGCACATGGTCCAGCAACTTCGCCCGCGTGACACTGGACATGGGTAAACTGGCGACGAGACTGCAGACAAACGGTCCCCTGCGGCCGGCGCTCCTGCCTGGACGGACCAGACCATGCATTGTGCTTGGTCATCGTGCCATGACTCCGGCGCGTACCGCCATCTGCCGGCGCATGCCTTCCGGCGGCCGCAGGACTGCCTCAGCTGCGGGGCTCTCCCAGTGGACTGGCCGAGACCGCAGGCGGCGCTGGTATCGCGCGGTCAGGTGTCCGGGACCCAGGGGGCAGTTCGGGGCCCAGGTGGCAGTCCGGGATCCAGGGGGCAGTCCGCGACCCAGGGGAGGCAGTCCAGGACCCAGGGGGCAGTCCAGGGGGCAGGGGCAGTCCGGGATCCAGGGGCAGTCCGGGATCCAGGGGAAACAGCCCGGGACTCAGGAGGCATTCCGGGACCCAGGAGGCAGTCCGGGACTCAAGGGGTAGTCCGGGGCCCAGGGGAAGCAGTCTGGGACCCAGCAGGCGGTCCGGGGCTCAGGGGAAGCAGTCCGGGATCCAGGGGACCCTACTTGCCACCCGAGCAACCAAACTCGAAGACGAGCCAAATGACGTTACTTTATTGTGTATCTACGACGCACTCATCTACTGAGGCTATATACACCGCCTGCTTCTCACCCTGGCAGCCCGGCATCAGATGCACCCTTGAACCTCAATCGCCGACAACACAACCCGAATAATTCAACATACGTCATGGAGTGCGCGCAAGCCGCAGGTATAGCATGAGTGACATACCACACCTTATTTATTCCCGACGCAATTACAAGTCAAGTTAGAACAGTTTAGCGGGCTGCGTACAGCTGGTGGAGTTGAGTGACAAATTCCGGGTGAAGCCTGATACTGCATAGGGCACGGTGACATCTAGCGGATGGGGCGGCAGGCGTATTTTCAGTGGCGCCACCTACAACTTTGATGACGCCACCTACGGTGATGGGCGCCGACACCGACTGCCGCGGGGTGTGCTCGCTCACGTGACTGACTACCTTAACGACGACTTGGGACTGACAATGGACGAGATTGGGCGTCAAGCCTTCTCTGCGTCTTCGGACTGCGAGGCCGTGTGCTCGGGACCAGTCAGTGGCTTCGGCCGCACGTGGAGAGAGCTGCATGGAAATCCATCGCTCCTGCACCTCGGTGACCGGCCCGCACCTGCTGGAGTCTCTCTGGGACAAAATTAAGCACCACCAGACATGTGCGTGGTTGAACGATCTTTTTCCAGCAGCTCAATTCGATTATAACCGTGTTCACAGCTTTGCCAAAACTGAAATGACAAACTGGACGTAATGAAAAACTATCGAAGATGTCTGCGACTTTTGCGGAGAGCTGAGGGACGATGGGATAAAATGGCTAGAGAGAAAGAAGAGGAGAGAAGACACCAAGCAGGAGGAAAAGGTGCTGTGCATTGATTCCAGCTTGAAATATCAGCTAAGGTTGAGTTCGAAATACATGATTTATGAGAAAAATACTGGGTATCTGTGGACTTCCAGGCGACCAAAACAGTTCTAAGCGAAAATAAAGGGCATATGAGAAGTTGAAAAAATCATTCAATGATTGCTAAATTTGTGAACTCGAAATCTTAGGCCCCATTACACCGTCTAGGGACTCATGCTGTTTCCGGGGGATCTATATGCCCACCTGCAGGATTACTTCGATCGTTACGGAACATTCCACGCTGCCCTTCATTTCTTTGCATTTGCTCGGAGGACCCTACGCTCTTGCCGGAGCCCTTGCTGTCAACGTGCCGGGGCATTTTTTCAATCACGGGCCCATCCACGGATTCTTTCCATTCGCCAGAAAGGCTCTGTGAGCTATAGCCGGGGTATTCTCGGTTGTTCAGGGACCCTTTACGTGGGTCTCGGTTAACCTACCGACACACTTGTGATATGCTCATGGGCCCCCTACATTGGTCTAGGACGTTTCCAATTCTTTGTTACTTGCTTAGCGTCCTACACTCTCGTCGGGGGCTCATCTGATGGCCTGCTTGGACACACTCAGTCGTTCGAGGACCCTCCACACTGGGTGTTGGGTACTTCTTTTCTGAAAGGGGGGACCCTACGCTCTTGCCGGGATCCCATCTGTTAACCTGTTCGGGCACACTCAAATATCTGGGGGCCCTCCACATTGTGTCTTGGGTGCCTTCTATGTGAATGGAGGGTCCTACGCACTTGTCGGGGGGCCCATCTGTTTGCCTCCTCGGCTACACTGGATTGTTCGAGGGCCCTGTATATTGGGTCTTGGCGTTTGAATTTAGGGCCCTACACTCCTGTTGGGGCCATGTGATAGTCTACTCGGGCATCCTCCATCTTTCGGGAGCCCTGTGCACTGGGTTTTGGGTACTTGTTATCTGAATGGGTGGCTCTACGCTCCTGTCGGGCCCCTTCTGGTAACCTGCTCGGGCACATTGCATCGTTCGAGGGGCCATTTACAAAAAGTCTTGGGTGCTTTCCGTTTGAATGGAGGACCTTATGCTCTTGTTGGGAGCCCTACCTGTTAACCTGCTCTGGCACACCCGCTCATGCCGGGGCTCTCTTCGTTGGATCTTGGGTGCTTCCTATTTAAATGGAGGGCCTTACACTCTTGACGGGGACCCTATATTTCAACCTGCTCGGGCACACTCGATCGCTGGGAGCCCTATATATTTCGTCGTAAGCATTTCTTATTGCAATGGATGGCCCCATGTTCTTCGCGAGCCCCATCTATTAACCTGCTCGGGCCGGTAACGGATGCAAGGGGCGGGGGGGGGGGGGAGGGGAGGCACGGACCCATGTCCCCATGGACCATGCCGAGAGGACCTGGAGGCTCCGAAGGGTTCCATAACCGACCGAACAGACCAGTACAACAAAATTGGACGCCTTTGGACTACAGACGACTGAGAACAATTGATAACAAATGTAAAGAGTTTGACGAAGGTAATTTTTCCTTATTGAAAAGGTGTTGCTTAGGGGAAACATTTTGGGTCTCATTACTGCGATTTACTAATTACTCATTACATTACGCTGTCCAGAGGCCTTATGCTGCAATCTTGATCGATCGGCTCTCTTGATCGATCAGGTTTTCCTCCACGGATTTTTTCCCATTCGCCCGCAATGCTCTATGCGCTTTGCTGGAGCCCAATATGACAGGGTACAATCAGTTGTTCAGGGGCACTTCATATTAGTCTCCGGTTCTTTCCACTCACGTCGACGGCCTTGCACTGTTGCTGGGGTCCTTATAAGGGAAGGCACCGAGACATTCGATGCTCAGGGGACCTCTTCCTTGATCGAAGGATTCTTCCTTTGATCTCATTTGCGGAAGACTCTTCACTCCTATCGAGACTTTTTCTGTTAACGTGCTCGTACAATCTTTACTCATGGCCTTTGATAATCCCATTTGCTCGGAGGGTCTTGTGCTCCAGGTGGGACAACATATGTCAGCCTGCCGGGGCACCACCGATCGTTAGGGGCTAACCATGCTGGTCTCGGACTCTTTTTTGATTGCTCTAAGGACCCCATACTTACTGACGGGAGCCACTTTGTTGGCCTCCTGCAGCACCATGTTCCCTCAGGTTTCGTCCCAATTGCCCTTGGTGCCTTCGCCTTAGTGCAGTAGTCAAATATGTGCCGATGAATTTTTACGCGCAATTGCCGAACATCATTTTACATGCCGCCGACGTCGCATGTATCATTTCCATCGGCTATTGAGCGCGTGACACTTATTATACTAGTGCATCACGTCCTAAACATACTTTGAATGCTCGGCTATATTGCACTCTTTTACAACAAAGGAAAAATCCTGCATTAGTCATCAGCCATCAGCTGATTACATCGCCCAGCCGGCTAGTCGTAAATACATAACCTAAGAATCAAGTCCGTACTTGGTTCTGATGGTTGTTAGCAGCCAACTCAAGTTTATTTTGCCTGTTGTTCCGAACACATTGTCCAAAAATCACAGCATCTAACATGGTCATTTGACAGCTGTTTTAACATGGTCATGAAACGGCGTGGTAGTGGCGCAGGGGGAAGGGGGGCGAAGGGTATGTGCCCCCCCCCCCCCACCCACATACTCATCATTTAGGTCCTGAAAGGCCTGAGAGGCCCTGGGGACCGAAGATTTAGGCCCTGTTTGACGATCAAAGGGTCTGAAGGTCTGGCCGGATATCGGGGATGATGGCCGGGGTCCGGCCCGCCGGACCAAGCACTCAAATGCCAGTCAGAGGCACCACAGGTACCAAACACAACCCACCACTACCGAACATTCGACGCCGTTTCTGTGTGGCCACTGGAATCCATTTTTCAAACAGCGACAAGGCTGGTGAGCTAGCGGCCTCCCGTGTCGTCAGAGGCCCACCAGGACGTACAGCGGGACACCGTTGCGTGGCATATGCATGCAACCGCATACTTTCTTTCAGGCTCGCATGCGGTTAGGTATTGCACGGGCCCTAACACTCGCTGTTGCTTTGTGTTTTATAAGCCGTGTTGGTCCCCGTAAATGATCGGCCGGGACAGATGCTGTGATTGCTCCGATCATGATGCTTGAGATTCACAACAGCACACGGTTCATGGTATATGCACATAATCGCTTACACAACTTGCTTCAGTCTCGCATACTCTCTCTATACTCTCTAATCTCGCAATGCGTCAGCCTTGACGCACCCTGTTGCTATGTGCCAGTGGACCGGGTTGTCTCCGGGAATGCGCTGCAGATGATGGCATATTTCAATTGCTCTTCTGAACAAAAATGGCTTCCGCTTATGATCGCACGGGTGAAAACTACTTCGCAGCGTTGATGTTACAGGCCATGCTGGCCCCGGAACGAAAATAGTTGTTTTACGCCTATCACCAGCCCTGTTGCTAACTCCGCTTCTATTGTACGCTTGTTGAGATGTTTGCGTATTTTCGCGCGTCAAATGTAACCGATATACTTTATTTTTAAGATAAAGACACGCTTCATGGAATATCTAATTAGCCGCATACCAACCTTGTCTCACATTGGCAGGATGGTGGGCATTGCGTTGGCCTAAGCGCACGCTATTGCTATTTGCATAGAAGGCCGTTCTGGCTCCCGTCAATGACTTGCCGGGTCTAGAATACTGTAAATGTCCTCTGAACAGCTTTAAAATTACGTCCCTTCGTCGTTGCACCTATGGAAACTGTATCGACACGCTTGAAATGGACAGCCAATAGTGGCGACCGAAACGTACAATACCCGCTTGTGTTTATTAACGGCCCTTACGCTAACTCAGAGCGAACTCACACAAATGACGTTTTGTTCAGGATGACTAGTTCACTGTCTCCATCAAAACAGCAAAATCATAAACACATTCTTAAAAAAGTGTTACTTGTGGTTCAGCCGATGGAAGCCGTGTACACACGTTTGAAATGGGCAAATAATGCTGGCGGCTGAAATGTCAAGAGTCCGCTGATGCTTTTTAGCGGCCCTAATGGTAGATCAGAATGGACTTATCTACGTGAAATTTTAATCCGCATTATTTGAAACATCTTGCAGTAGTTTCCAGATGCAGCAAAGTAAGACCATACAGTAATCTTTGAGATTTTGTGGCAGGCGGCCGCAAAGTCAATTGGGCAAGCTGGATAAAAAAGGCAATTTGTCGACTGGCACTGAAGCCCGTAGCATACGCGAGGAACGCCTCAGAAAGTGAGTGTGCCCGCATTCATATTTAAGCCGATTATTCCATTTATTGTTACAGGGTTCACACTGTACATTCTCAGAAAGTGGGGTTGCCATGGCATCCACGAAACTCCGTCCTCCGTCTGTGAGACAAGGGCACATTCGTTTATGTCTCCGGCCGCCCGTGGATCTCTCGCCTTGTCATATCATCCGCTACGCTCTAGACTTCAAATCAACACACGCTTCACGGTATATGCAATGAGCCGCATCCAAGCCTGACTTCATACTCGCAAGGCGGTTAGGTACTGCGCCGGCCTGAACGTGGGCTGTGGTCAAGTACCTAATAATCCGTGGTGGTGCCCGCTGATGATCTGCTGAGCCTAGCGTGTTGCAAATTCCCTCCAAACAATTCAAAAGGTTTATAGTGCTTGCACCGATGAAACAATATTCACACGTTTGAAATGGGCAGGTAGTGCTGGCGGCCGAAACGTAAGGAGTCCGTTTATGCCTCTCACCGGCCTTCTTGGTAAATCAGAGTGGACTCACTGAACGCCAACATATCATTTTGAACACGTTGCAGTAGTTTCTGAACGCCGCAAAGTTGTGTCATGCAGGGAAATTCGAGATGTCACAGCAGGCGACCGGAGGGTAAATTGAAGAAGGTGGCATGTGGACGGCGCTGCCTGCCGAAACCTAGGCGGAGGAGCAACTCAGAAAAGGTCGTCGCCCATACTCATTTGCATTGGATTCTTCCATCTGTTGTCATAAGGTAAACGGTCAGCATTCTTGGATGGCGCGGTGCCATGGAACCCACGGAACCTACGTTTCTATGACTGGATCCCAAAACACGTTAATTTATTCTCCGTCTGAAATGCGTTCGTTTCTCTCCTATATCAGGCGCAACCATTCTGCTATTTTTTTAGACAAGTGCATGTCTCACATGTACATATAGCTACATGCAAACATTGTTTCAGACCCGCAGGCGGTTAGGTAGTGCAATGGCTTCAACGTACGCTGTGGGTATGTGCCTAATAATACGTGGTGGTCCATCGTGGTTCTGCCGAGCGATGCATGCTTCATGTAACTGTGAACATTTTTAAGTGATTTCCGCTCCTGATTGCACCAGTGGCAACTACGCTGACGTTTGAAATGGACGCATGACGCTGGCAGCCGAAACGCAGAGAGTCCGATAGCGATTTACCGGCCCTATGGGTAACTCAGGGTGACCCCACCCGAGTGAGATTCCGTTCAGGAGTGATACAGAGGCTTACAGGGTGATATTAAGCGCGGCAGTGTTGGCACGTGAAAACGCGATTCCTGTTCCTCCCGCTTGGACCAGAGACATCGAGGGGCCTGGCGCGGAGGCGGCATGGTATGCAGGCAGACACGCATGCATTCGAGTATGTGGGTTAGGGTACGCACACTGGGAGAACAGCGTTCCCCACTTGATTACGACGAGCATCATGCACTCTGCGAAGCAATGTCTTTTTATATTTGTTAATGCTTGCGGTCCCTCGTTGAAAAATGAGAAGCGCGTATTTTAATGTACCTTTAAACATGTTGTGGTATATTTACAGCTTGTGGTGGTAGGTTAGACATTCAAAAACCTACTGCTGGTTACACCAACACTAAAATCAATTTTCTCGAAAATGCGTTAAGTGAGTGTTTGAATTGACGTGACCGCTGTACAAGCTGTTGGTCTCCCGGGCCGATGAGAGGATTGTGTGATTTGCACGCTTACGGCATCGCGGTAAACGGAGGACAGGCAAGCAGAACAAAGTCTTTCAGTAATTTGAGCTGCGCGGGCGCCGCACGCGAGTCTGACGCCGCTCCCGCCATGTTGGCTTGACAACCATTCGCTGCTCATTCAGCTGCTTGTGGAGGCGGAGGAGGGAGGGAGCAGGTGGGTCGGCAAGAGTTACAGGTCAGCTGCTTTGTACGGTAAGATTTGGACGGCTTGCCAGCCTGACGGAGGCTGGTAATCACTTCTGAGTGGGATCGTTGCAGTACGGCGGACTGGTGCCGGCGAGGTTACAGTGTTACAGTGTTACAGTGTTAGTGTTACTGTGCCACAGTAGTAGTAACTGGTGTTCCGGCCGCTGTGGCCAGCGCAGCCACATAGCGCCTGTGTAGCGGCTCTGTCTTGGG
This sequence comes from Pollicipes pollicipes, assembly GCF_011947565.3. NCBI lineage: Eukaryota > Metazoa > Arthropoda > Thecostraca > Pollicipedomorpha > Pollicipedidae > Pollicipes > Pollicipes pollicipes. The sequence goes on from NW_023597054.1 coordinate 1,186,360, forward strand.
TCGGTGTTAGTGTTACTGTGCTACAGTAGTAGTAACTCGTGTTCCGGCTGCTGTGGCCAGCGCAGCCATAGCGCCTGTATAGCGGCTCTGTCTTGGGTCGGTGTTAGTGTTACTGTGTACAGTAGTAGTAACTGGTGTTCCGGCTGCTGTGGCCAGCGCAGCCACATAGCGCCTGTAGCGGCTCTGTCTTGGTCGGTGTACACGGTGCCGGATCCCCGTTCTCCGCAACTCAAGACCGAGATATGGCTCGCCTGATCCCTGCTCTAAAGTGTTGATGTGCGAGCTGACGCCGGTTGGAGGCCTGGTGTCTGCTTCACCCGTCTTAAATCAGCATTTGTGAGGCGTCCCTTTATATTGACTGAGCGCCGTCGCATTCATCAGTCGTGCTATGTCTGTGTTAAACTGTAGGTAACAT
>NW_023597054.1:1186874-1301834 GCF_011947565.3 Pollicipes pollicipes
CGGCGCCGTGTGCTGACCTGCTCCAACGTGGGGAAAACCAGCGCCGACCGGCCACCGTTCAACGAACCGGCCGGCGAGACGCCGCTGCCGCCGCCGCCCCCGCCGGTTCCGGCTGCGGCCGGGATGAGCGGTTGGCGGCGGCAGGGCCATCGCACGAGGCGCGGGGGGCGGCCGGCAGGAAGCCTGCCGCCGACGCAGGGACAGCCGCAACGGTCGCGCCCACTCACCCGTCGGACCTCGTCCGGGTACCACATCGGGTTGGCGTAGCCCACGCCGTCGTCCTCGCCGCCCGCGGCGGCGGCTGCGGCAGCTCCCGCTGGCTCGGCGGCGGGGGCGGCGGCGGTGGCGGCTGGATGTGGCTCGGTAGCCGCGCTCTGGCCGGCGGCGGTGGTGGCAGTGGCAGAGACGCGCTCGCGCAGCCGCTGGCGCACGCACACGCAGCACTTCTGGCCAAACAGCTGAAAGAAGACGGTGCCCGCGCCCGGTCCTTTGCGCAAAAAGTACTGGAAGGACACCTGGCCATGCATTGACGTCCATGCGTTGCCGCACCGGTCCTGCGGACAAACGGCGGCATCAGACGAGCCCACGCTGCGACCGCTCCCATACGACAAAAGGGCACCATGGCGCGAAGGTGGCAACACGCTTCCAGAACATTACAGATCGCGCACAGTCGCACACTCTGGGATTCCCGTCTGCGTGCAGCACCGTCAATACGCCCTCTCACGCATGATCCCGCCTCAGCATACAAGACCAGCCGCGCGTCTTCGTTGCACATCGAAGGCCGCGCCGCGCTGCGCCTGCAGCCCGCGCCACAGGCCCACGCGGAGCCGGGCCTCCAGCGCGGCCTCGCGCCGACAGGCACACTCACACAGCGGAATCGGATCTTGGCGGACGTGCTGTAGCACCGCCAGATGCGGTCGGGCTTCGGCGGTGGACGGCGGCTGCGGCACCAGCGCCCAGTGATGGCCCGTCTGGTTGAAGAGCTCGGCGAAACTGGTCACCCACACACATACATGCCACTGGAAAACGGTACAAACACGTTGTCAGTCACGCCATCACGGCAGAGAGCCGACGAAAAGGTCAGATAGGAAGGATACGGATCCGGCGAACGGCTCGATATTTGCTTTTTCATGGCCGATCCCGGAGCTGGATTCATCTTGATTCCGGAATAAGCCAGCATGTGTTTGCTTTCGGAGTGCAAAATCCGACAAATGCCAACACGGCAGGACGTATCGAGCTCATCAGTGGTTGCAAGTGTTCCGGATGCGCTTAAGCAAGTCGGCGCACACCACTGTTCACCTCTCACACACGCGTGATCCGCGGAGTCATATTTTCACGGTTATAGATTAATGTCCACGGCGCCGGATGTCCGGACATGTAATATACGACGTGCGAACGGTTTCCAACGTGGGCGGCGCGACTGGCCCCGCACCGGGACGTGCAGTGGATTTGGTAGGAATTTTTCGTTGTCACGTATCCGATGAATCTTCCTTAAGCTGAGTGTATAGCATTCGTAGCGAGCCATCAAGGTGACGGACCTCCCGGCCTGTCGGTCCATTGCTGACCAATCGCTCGTTGGCAAGATGACGTCACAGCGTGTGACGTCACGCGCGCTACGTCACACGAATTACCAATGCAATCTACGGGGAGCGTGCCGCGCGCCCGGCGACCAGCCGGCTCAACCACGGGCCCGATCGGTCGCGTCGCTCACGGGGCGCCTCCGCGGTGCCCCTCGACCGCAAAATCGGCCGGCGTCGAACCGCTCTGCACGATCAGACCGACCGCAGAACTCTGCCGTCGCCCGGCGGCCATCAGGTGCGGACGGCGCCGGAAGCCGCCTGTTATCCGGCCGTTAGCGTGGCGGACGCCGCAGCTGTCGCCGACACGAACGCCTCAATCAGCGAGGCGACCGCCGCGACCCCGCGCCGATCGCGGACAAAACCGCAAGAACCGCAGCACCGGCCGCCGGAAAGGCGATCGCGCTCACCGCAGGCCGCATTGATCATCAGCCAAGTGCCGACACGGGCGGCCGCGGCCGGTGAGGAGCGTCCCCAGCTGGCCGTCCGTGACCGGTGCGCGGGCTCCGCTCCGGCTCCGGCCGGACATGCCCTGGCCGTCGCTACCGCATCACGCCTTCCGGTCGCACCACGCCGGCCGCCGACGGCGGAGGGCGGAGGGCGGCCGGCCTGCGGGCGCTCATCAGTTTACGTCCGCCAGGCCGCCCGTCATGCGCCGGCGCCGCTAGCTCCGCTAACAAGTCACGACAATGCGGTCTGCACTGAGCGCCGGCTGCGCGACCGCACATGGCGGCTGGTCACCATGCCCCGCCGCTGCGTGCGCCGGTGACGCTCGCTCCTCCGGTGCCCTCCAGACGCGGTGCAACGTGCCGAGAGCGTCACATAGACGTCCAGACAGCGAGGCAACAGCAACGAGGCGACGAGGCGTGCGCCGGCATGGCGAGGCATGCGGCGACACCGCTCGGTAAGTAAGGGGTCCTAGCGGCGGGTAGATGCTTAGAGAAGCAGCACCCGGACACCAACGAACCGGGCGATTAATGGGCGTCGTCACAGCGAAGGACGGAGATTACGGGTGGAGCACCGGGAGGAATGCCAGGCCGCACTGCAGTGCCCAGCATGTGGCATGCCAGCCGAGACGCGAATGCATGGCTCACTTCTCAGCGTGTGCGGTATTGGGGATCGCACCCCATCTAGCTCGCGAGGGCATGACGCATTAACAAATACATCGTTCCCAGGGTGTTTGCCGAATCACAACGGAGCTGTTAAAGGTCGATGAAAATGAGTAACTGAACAAACAACTTTTCAATAAACGAGCCTGAATCGCTCACGCCGGCGCTGCTAGTCGCTAAACCCATCAGACCACCACAACAAGCGGTCAGCTGGTACAGGCACAACTCTGCGACGAGATGCTCAGCAACATTGTCATAGCACGGCACGGTGAGACGGCAGCAAACCACGCGTAGACGAGCTAACCCACCCGTCGATGAGCAAAGGGGTCTGCTAAGCCCGCGCACCAATTGTTCACATCCCTGCACCAGCACAACGCGCGCCAAAGAACACCAACACCGCCCAAAACACTGTGTCGCCACATTAAGTGTCTCGATTCTGCCAGTCCCGGTACCCGTGCCCGGTTCGCCTCGACGATCAGCTCCGTCGTTATCCATTGTTACCCGCTCGAGTGTCGCCTGCCCGGATGGCCTCCAGCAGCGGACGCGCCGGGTGCCAGGCCAAAGGCACCGGCGCGTCCAGGAGACACACACAGCCACTGCCTGGGGCCGCACTAGGCGCCCTCGAGACGCCTGCCAGCCTGGCGCCCACCAATTGGTCACAGCCCTCAGGGCTACGCCGACACGCGGATCCGCAGGCCATTCCTTTGAGCTGTGTCACATATACGAGGCCCTGCAGCCTGCCTCACGTCCGGCGGCGGCGACCGGCAGCAGCGCGGGCATCCCCACATGGCGTACAGGCTCCGCACCCACCAGCGGCGTCTGGCCGACATCGGCCGGCGCGGCCGACGCTGTGGCGGCCTGTTGCTACGCGCCTCACTAAGCCCCGACACGACCGCAGGACTCGGTCAGCAATAGCGTAAATACGGCCAGGACCGGAACGATAACATCTCCGTGCCGTCGGCCGCCCACCGGCTCGCAGAACTCCCATGCCAAGACGGCTGCCCCAACCACTAAAGATAACGAGCGCGCGACAGCCGGCAAGGCGAGGCTCGGGAGCGGATGGCACAGCGCCGGCGGCGCACGCGGCGGGCCGGCCGGGCGTGTGCGGACCGGGGACCGGTTTCGCCGGCGCTCCGGCGCTCCGGCCTGGCCCGACCCGTCCCGACCCGGCCGGCACAGTCGCGACAGGCCCACAGAAGCGGCGGAGACTCGGTAGCCTTGCTGGGATGGTCGGGTCAGGTGCCAGAGGGCTGACTGGCTGCGGCAGGGGACCTAAGCTGGGTTCCGTCTGGTACCGGGCAACTGGTTGGTTGGATCAGGGGACATAGGCTGGTTTGGGCCAGATGTCGGAGGACTGGTTGATTGGGTCAGAAGACATAGCCCTCGATTCAGCAGCCGCAATCCTAGCGCGGCGCTGGAAGCTTCGGAGCCGACATCATCAGGAGCGTGTCATCTACAGAGAGGACATCTCTCAAGAAAGGGCGTAGCGTCAGCTGGTCCGGTGCACTCGGGGAACGAACCGGCACTGGAATAACTTTTAAGAAATCGGGTGCTCCGCTAAATCTTACGTAACATATCTGCGAGCATCCAAACATAACAAAATATTCTTCCAAAACCTCACCGCCGCAGAGGCAAAGGTCTATGTTCACGGCATTGCAATCGTAGCACGGGGTTCGAATGCGGAAAATAGCCGACAACATCTTCACACACACTGGCTAAGCAAAGATCAGAGCAATCAATGATACATTAGATGAAATATTCGATGTTTCCGTAGCGCTGATGGCAATGAGCGAACACTGACCAAAAACATCTAAACCCAAAACGCACGGCGGGTTGAACGCAACATATTCCGAAGCTGTTCAACTATTATGAAAAACAAATGATTAGCCAATCGAACTGCCACACTAACTACCACAGCATAAGCATCTATGCATAAGCTTCTAGAAACACAGAGACAGTGAGATGACCAATCCTTCAGACACCCATATCCAAGCACCGAACATACCGTATGTATGCCACAGACTGCTAGGAACACCGGCCGCTAAGCCCGAAAGGCCCCGCTGACCCGCACCGGGCACGAGGCTGGAAACCACGGTACCAAGGACACCAATGCTATCATTCAAGCTGCCACATTCCAACCCTGGTTACAGTGCTGTGCTGAGGGCTGTCTGCAACACAAACGGATAAGTTCGAGTGTGGGGCTGCAAACTAACTTACCGACGGCTGGCTGGCATTAGGGCTTTCCGACGCGTCGGCTGCGCAGTCATCTCGTGCCTTTCGCTTTCTAAAGGACATCGGCGTTCAAATTACCAAACAGCAAGTTTGCTCCGCGCTTATGTTGTCGTGCAGGCTGCTAGAATCACGACCATGACGACGTTGGAAGTATTAAGCCCAGGACTAAGACTGAGAACCTACCATGACCTCGGAACATATCATCCGGCGGAGGGAGGGGGGGGGGGGGGGGGCTCACCGCAGGTCATGCACCATGTACGTTCGGAACCTTTCGGCTTAGCTGTCTGCCATGAACACCGCTGGAAGCACTAGTACTTTATAGATCACGCGATGATTGCTTGATATCTCGTCTTGAAAAGTGCCTTCTGGTGTCCTGAAGGTCGGCTATTTCCACCATACAAATTACGTTATATTTTAAGCCAGGGGTTGATAACGCCAGACGGCGTTGATCAAGCCAAAACCATGCGATAGCATAGGTAATGACCAATGTACCACAGGAAAGATGCCCGTGGTCACGGTGTGCGTCAGGGAAACAAGACGTACGGGGTTCGATTTCTCGTGGTGCCTGCCCTTCCTGCCAGGCTGAGAAACAGGCCACGCCATGCCTCAGTTGCTGGTTGCGTCGTTAAGACGATTATGATATTTGGGCTTTCGGCCACTTCTACTAGCGGTAATTTTATGGCCCCTTAAGTGTCACATATTCTCTATGTACTCGGTGCTTACGAGTGTTACGCGCGAAGCGTGCTGTTCACCACGCTTCTCGAGTTAGATAAGAGCTCGAGTCGTACTCTGAACGGCTGAGTACATGAAGTAAGTCCGGCTATTTTATAAGATCTAGGACTACTTAAAGCAAGTAAAGAACTCCGTAAGGCCAAGTCGTAAAGCCCTCCCCCCCCCCCCCCCGCCCAACAACGCAATATACCACGCGACTACAAAAGCGACATGTTATCTTGACGGGGCAAAAGCGTCACCCCTTTGTGTAGAACGGGTTCGCCAATGTCCTGCAGCGGCGTCGCGCCCGGATCTTTCGTCTTGCGCCTGACGCCTTCAATCGCCCGCTAACGTGCTACCTCGCACCTGCGTCAAATCCAAGCACATCCTCCACGCTTGGCTCACAGTCCCGCACAACGCTAGCCACGCCCGCATGCCTTAACGCGGTGGCAGCGCGGCAAGAAATAACGTTCTTGATTGCGGCCTTTGCCGGCTTAGTTAAGCCGTTCCCCTGGACGGATTGGCGGCGGCGCTGTTAAAAACGGTTACGTAATGGACGCACCGATTGACACAATATCGTCGGATCACATTTCCAGTTTCTTTTCGCGGTAATTGGCTTTGTTGGGTGGTGACTTTCTTGCCGCTTGGGTACGCTGTTGCTATGCCACCTGGCTGTAGCCAGCCTATCGTATGGTATGGCGGCGGTCTGTTGCCGACCTATCCTTTATGGTATGGCGGCCTGCAGCTGACCCATCCTGCGGTATGGTATGGCGGCCTACTGTGACCGGTCGTGCGCACTGGTGGCCGAGGTAAGCACGTCCGTCTCCGTATGGAGACATGGGTTTCTGGCACCGGCGTCCACCAACGACTTCAGTGTGCCCCTCATGACGTGGCTGAGACCGCGTCCGCGTGACATGCCATTCGAGACGCGGGAAACTGGTCCACGTAAGCCAATGTTTACACAACGATTACTATGCAATCGCTGTGTACGCATCGACCGCCACGCCATCATCTCGGGCGGCCAAACAAATGTTTAACATGACACACTGTCTGGCTCTTTCTTCTTAACTTTAGTTGGAAACCGGCATCACCGCGCTTAAGATCTATTTTGGTATCATAGAAATGCCAATGTCAGGACAGTTTGGTGCCCGTTATCTGAACATCATTACTTGTGTTAGCAAAAGAGCAGTGTCCCACCTTTTGCGGCATGCTTCAAAAACATACATTGGTGAAACCTAAGGACTCATTACGTGTAATAAACACACTGGGTAGTGTCCCCGCAGCACCAGCAATATGTAATGGGGACATTGAAAGAGCGAACGGAAAGCCCTGCCCTTCTGAATCCCTAGGCCTTTCAGCCTAAGTCGTTCAACTTCTATCATTCCATGAGCCGAGCGGCGACCAAGGCCGAGGCAAATACAATTGTCCAGTCATTCATATCTGGCGTTCGAGAGCACGACTTCCAGATATAATGGCCAACACTTGGCTGTCGGTCAATAGTGTGCACGGTATGACGACGTAAGTAATGACGCATTGAAGAGCATATTTACTCAAAATAGAAATTGTCATCTGGAGCAGCCCTTTTCATTAATAAGTTTACCGATAGTGAGCTTATATCATATAAAATAATTGCGTCAATACATTCAAGTGTGGAACACTCCAGTTAAGGAACGCCGCTTATTTTTGTTTTGTCTTTTCGAAGGTGGCGGCTGCAAACGCCACTTCACGCCCGGACTGTATTCAGTCTATTTGGTAGCCCCAAAGCGCCGCCTCATTCTGCGGACAATCGCAGTTGTCGTGCCTGCCGTCGTCATGACGACGATATCTGACGAGGGCCGTTGTCAGGTCATAAGTACTGGGGGAACCGCTGAGCTATTTTAACTCGCACGTGCGAGCCTGCGGACTTTAAGTGGGGTCCAGACAGTCTAATGGAAAACGTCGGATGAAAAAGTCGAACAGCATAAGTCGGCTGCAGAAGTCGAATCAGAAAAAGCTGAGATAAAAGACGAATCGTAAAACGTCGAAAGATAAAGCCAAAATTGATTAAGTGAACACGGATGCCAACTAAACACTTCAAAGTCGATCGCAAAAGTCGAATCGGAAAAAGTCAAGGGACAACATAAGGACAGAGATAAAAGTCGAATCGTCAACAAAATCGAATACAAAAACTCGGGACTACAAGTCGACAGGGAGATGAATAAGTGTAAAGCTAACTTAAGAACACACACGTTGGAAAAAGGCAGGCAAATGAAAAACATCACTTCCTTAGTGGTGAGCGGGCCGTGCAATGAGATCCCCCCTTTAAGAACTGACAAAATAAACATTACGGTCGTAAAGGTTGTGCCTCTAGTACCAAGATATTGTCGATTTCAGCAAACCAGGTTTACAAACAGCACGCGAATTACAAAGCCAAGCTTACAGTACCTTGGAGCACATGAGACCTCCGCCGCCTCCAACCGCGCTAGGTTATTTGACCTATATTTTAAACAGATGTGCTGGTAGTCGTCAGGTTTCAGAGCTCTTCAAACGGCACAAACACACTCCGAAGCCTGAGGTACAATCGGACCTTAGCACAAAGCGGCTATGCGAGAATGCCACCCATGCCCGGCCCTCTCCTAGGCATGCCAGTGCCACAGGCAAAAGGAATATGGCGGTTGGTCTTTCCGAGAACATTTCCAGCTCCGTGGTTTCTAAAACGAGAAACACTGGCGTTCCAGCAATATATACACACAGGTACTCGTTACAACAGGCCAACTAAAAACAAAACTTCCAGCACCATGACAGCAATGTTTCCCCTTCCCATCGCAACCGAAAAATGCGTGCTCCCTTTCCCGATTGGTGTGCGACATCACACGAAAAGACAAGTAAGCCAGAAAAAAATCCAGCGACGCAATAAATATCCTAATCGCGATTTAAACTCTGGCCCTTCCAAGAGCTTCGGTGAAATGCCTGTTCGCCAGCTCAAGACCCAGAAATCCAGTCGTCGCAGAACCGGTGTGGCACACAACACCCAGAACTGACGCGCCACTCAACACTGGGAATCGCTTGCATGACTGGGACCGCTTTCACAATGGTCCGGTCTGCAGTTTTCCCACGGTCGGACATCTATTCGCGGGAAAAGGCGTCAATTAAGCTCTGGCCAAAAAAAAGGCCGCGCCTGCCCCCCCCCCCCTCCCCCCCCATCGGTAACCGGACCGGCGGGGGGCCGGACACGCGGCGTCCACTGCGGGCCCCCGACCGGCCCGCACCACACCGTTTTCAGCGTTCTCATTAATCAGGCCGTGTATCTAGTCGCGTGAGGTCCCAGAGCTGTCCAGTCGTCGCGGGCTGCCGTCCAGGTGCCGCATGTCCTCACCCACGGCTATGTTAATTGGCCAGGCATGGATGCGGCGTCCCCTGATCTCATGAGTGGATGCGCGACATCGCCAGGACTCCGTAGCTCCCAGAGCAGTGGTCCGTGACGAAGTAGGGTCTTACTCTGCAAATATCTGCCGTTCAGAGGCCAAAAAGCATCGCATAAAGCAAGCAAGCATAAAATACCGCCTCGGCCATGCGCCTTCGGACGGCGAATATAGCTGGGTGATTTTGCATCCATGACAGCATGAATTCGCGCGGTTAAAGGGAGAGTCCGAAACGGAGGAAGCTTTCTTTGGCAGAGAGGATGACTGATTTCGAAACCTCGGGAACGAGGGCTGTAAACCTGGACCACCTATGCCACCATCGCGACGTAGGCGATACCGCGAGTCTCAAGAGGATATTCATCACGACACACACGCCAGTACTCCAACTGGCATTACTTCTGCGCTTCTCATGTGGGACCTACCCGCTTACTCTGATCCGAGCAGCGAGCTGAAAACGAAGATGGGGTCGCCTTCTCCCCGCTGCATAACGTTACAAGTACACAACAAGTACGGGTACGTTATAAGTACGCAGACCAGTCCAAAACAAAGCACCTATGATGATGAGCCTTCCCAGTCAATTTATACGTGGAAATGTAAAACAAGTCCGACGTCACTTTCTGCCCGCCGTGATTAAGGACGGAAGCTTCCGAGCCATAAATTAGTTCAACCGCACTGCGCTGAAGACCGAGTATGGCGTCCGGGACAATCAGGTAACTGATACACGAGTATGGCGTCCGGGACAATCTGGTAACTGATACACGAGTATGGCGTCCGGGACAATCAAGTTAGCTGATACGAGTACGGCGTCCGCGAATATCAGGCTGATACGAGTATGGTGTCCGGGGCAATCAGGCTAACTGATACGAGTACGGTGTCCGCGACAATCAGGTTGATACGAGTGTGGCGTCCGGGGCAATCGGGCCATCTGATACGTGCGTAGCGTCCGGGGCAATCAGGTTGATACGAGTGTGGCGTCCGGTACGATCAGGCCATCTCATACGTGTATAGCGTCCGGGGCAATCATGCTAACTGATACGAGTATGGTGTCTGGGACAGTCAGGTCAGCTGAAACGAGTATGGCGTCCGGGGCAACCAGGCAATCTGATACGTGTGTAGCGTCCGGGGCAATCGGGCCATCTGATACGTGTGCAGCGTCCGGGGCGATCATGTTGATACGAGTATGCCGTCCGGGACAGTCAGGTCAGCTGATACGTGTATGGCGTCCGGGGCAATCAAGTTGATACGGGTATGGCTTCCGGGACAGTCAGGTCAACTGATACGAGTATGGCAGTATGGCGTCCGGGACAGTCAGATCAACTGCTACGCTTGGGACAGTCTGAAATGACGATGACAACGAAGAACTGTAGGCGGATGCCATCTCCAGCTCGGACCCGACTGGACCCGACTGGACATATGTACCGATGTGTACCCGCGGCCTGCGACACCACGGTAAACCACAGCGGGCCCGAGCCCCCTCTCCCTCCAGCTCCGCGCGGGAAAGCCACGGCGCGACACGCAACGGAAGGAAGTAACGCAAGGTGGAAGTACTTTGAACAATGCACCCCTTTAGATAAGCACAATTACAAGATGGCCATGACTGCATTATTCCTCGCAACATGAAACAGTAAAGGAAAGCATTCAGAGCCATGCATCATTCGCTCATCCATTACAGCCATCGTTCATTCATTCGATAACTGCTTTTTGAAAAATCACTTAAATGGACTTTGGCACACCTTTCAAAACGACCACGTCATTTTACCACAAAGTTTATCACAACTTATCACAGCGTACGGCATGACCCTTCACAGGCACTCGTAAAATTGGTGTTATTTGGGCCCTCAAACGAGTGAGGTAATGGCAGTTTTGAACAAAACTACTCTGTACTAGCTCTGATGGTCAACGATTTTCGGTATCTCCTTAGAGGGCCTTGGCCACTTTCCCGACGTCATTCTAGGCCCCTTTGCTGCAACGTCCAAATCAACCCCAAAGTCCGCAAAGGACGATGGAAGATGGCAATAAATAGCTTATGCTGGAAAAATATCACGAAGCATTTGCTCTTCCCCTTCCCCCGTTTTGCTCTCGGGCGGCCCTCGCATTCAACATCCAGTCAGTTTACTCTGCATACATATCGCCGCTTCCTACTTCCTCGTTCATATGGCCAAATGGCTTCGTGTGAAAAGGGAAAAAAACAGAAGTGAGGATACCGGAAGATACCGAGGATGAGACATCGCACTGTGCGTCAAAATATGCAAATAGGAGCGCTCGAGATCCTTCGGCGCGCTCGGGGTGAGGCACGCGGTGGCACTCCCGCTTGACGATTCCCTGGCCAAACGTGACTCGCTGTCTTCGGGCGGCCGGTTTTCCCAAACGGCGGCACCACTAGCTCTGACATATCTACTTAACGATGGCACAACGCCTAGAAAAGGCTGCGGTCAGGGTGGCGATCGCATTAGATTGTATCATCGCCGGGCCTCCCACACAAGCTAACCTTCCCCAACCCAGTTACAGAGTTCCGCGATGACACGGCAGCTGTCCGTGGAACCGCTCAACAGACGCTACGTTTATCTAATCATCTCGCCGCTTCTTTAGCTCTAGTTCTGCTTACATCGGCTTACTTTCGCCAGTAGTGCATGTTATGGGTAGCCCCATGTGTTCCGCTTACGTTTGTGTCCGTTACTGAACCACTTCCATTACAGGAGCGGCGGCATTTGCACTTTTCAGTTCCAACCCCGGGAACTTTGCTTGAAACGCGAAGTCATATGATCAGGGGCGCGGTCAGTCTTGGTGAAGGGGCCGCAGCCGGGGGAGGGAGGGGAGGCGTACAGGGTTGACAAAAGGCCCTGCTGGTGAAAGACATTCTCGATCCGCCTTCGCCCCCACCCCCCACCCCCCGCCACGAACACAAGAACACTGGATAACGCACTGGATTTCAAGAGGGCATGACTCGATTTTTTAAAACTATTTTTCGCTCACTGAAACAGAAGCAAAAGGACGCCGGAAGATGTTAATCTTTTTCAGTTTGCAATCATTAACTGACGGAACCAGGCCGACAGCAACCCGGAGGTGCTTTTCACTTCACAACGGTTCGGCCGACTCATCTCAGCAGGGGACATGTCACTCAGGGGCTTCGACGGCACTTTTCTGGAACATGCAGCGATATTTGTGTTGTTGTATTGGCGTATTCCCGCGCTCCGACCGCCGGGGTCATTTGGCGCCCAATACAGCGGTATTGAGAAAGCCGTAAAGGCACCGAATGTAGATGGAGTTGTAGTCACACATTTTTATTAACATGGCCTATTCATTATCGTCCAGGAATGATCAACCTGCCTTCAGAATGGGTAGGGAAAAATTGTGCAATATGGGTCTGACGACGCGCGCTCGTATACATGAGCAAAACCTTGACGTCCCGTGCTGCAGCCATCGGCCGCGCAGCGTCGGCCCGGCCACTATCATCAAGTAAAGGCGGAGTCTCTATTTTCGTGCTGCTGAAACTGTCGATCTGTTGAGAGGAAAACCCCAAAATCGTATAGGTGAAATACACGTCCTAGCCTTATCTTTGGATGATAATGATGATTCGGGCTTTGAGGCGCGCTGACTGCAATGATCGAATGGCGCCCAGCTTATCCAGCTTATCTTTGAATGGTGCGAATTGATGCTTAACGACTTTCGGAATCATTATTCCACGACGGCCGTCCTCGCGCGCTCGGCGCCAACCGCAGTCCAATGCAGCGGCCAACGCCGCTCGGTTTGTTGGAAACCACAGCCCCGGTCACCGGTGTCCTTACCCCCCCCCCCCCCCTCTGATTGCGAGTGCGCTGGCACAAAACGTGATTTGTTTCTCATCTTGATTCTGAAAAAAGGCTAGACGTACCCCTGCAATATGAGTTGACCCTTTTTCATTTGACCTCATTTTGATCTCACTGAACACTATGGAACCCCATACATTTTGCGGGCAAGCGGCGCCCTGAAAAGCACTAGGGAACACATAAGCTTTCGCAGCCAGGGGCTGAAGGACCGTTCTGTCCCCACGCAGGACGCTAACTGGCTGCCATGCTGGCGATGCGGGGTCACCTGGTCGATCTAGAAGCCCTTAGAGGAATCAGCCGCGCATCGGGCAACTCCCTGGCTCGGGAGGCCCTCTGATCCGAGCCACTGGCTCCGGATGAACGTAAGGGTTTTCTTGAGGCAAAAATATTATTTGTTCGAAGCTGTGCAGTCCAGTGATAAGCAAAAAGACTCCAGTTCGGCTTTCCGAGCCGCTGGCTGAGATTGGATGAAGAGTACTGCACTTCGGTACTAGAGACCTTGATACCAGGCAATTCCATCGTCTCATTGTGGACTCTCGCTGTACGTTCTTTAATTCCCTCGCATTGTCCGAGGGTGCCGACCAACGCGACAGGCCCTCTAGCATTTGGGGTCCCGTCCCCGATCCTGTTCAGCAAATATTCCCCTGGCCGACTCGGGGCCGCTGTTAGGAACTGTGAACACCAACCGAAACGGGGGCCCGTTCAGTGCCCGTTCGAAACAGGGCCCTCAGGCTCGGACCGATACGGAGCCGACTGTTCGGTGCTAGAGATACGTTACCGTTAAAGCAGCCCTCTTCGACTCAAAGGGCCCCGGATCGGCGCAAAGAGCCTTCTCATTGACATTTGAAAGCCCCGCTCAGCTAAAAAAAAAAACCGGAACACGGCTCCTGCGTGGCCCTTGGTCTCCCGGGCCCCGGGCTCTCAAATCGGGCACTTCCTCGCTGGTCGCGAGCGGCCCTTCGGGCACCTCAGGATCTAAGGAATTAGGGGGGGGGGGGGCTCCTGTGCCCATGCCTACTCCACTGCCTGTGATGCCCAGAAATCACCCTGTTTCGAAACAAGAAACCCCAACATCCTGCCATTCGAAGCAAACTGTCCGTCGAGGGCGTAGAAAGAGGAATCCAAAATTTGACACGGACGGATGCCGCCACCTGGGAACATCGCAGAGCGCGTCACTAGATGGCAGCACACGCACGTCCAGCCCCATGCGGCAGCACACAGCACGCCGCATGTTCATATGGAAAGACCGTGCATACGTAAAATGCAATTGTTGGCACGCGAATGTTTTAAATAGTTCGTTACGTGTCGAAACAGACGCAAAATCTCATCCTAAACGTTGTACGGGCAAATGTTCGCATCGGTTTACGGAGCGCATGGAGAAGTCGTTTAAGCAAAGGGTTTTAAAAATTATATTGACACCCACGGCTGAATTCACAATGAACGTAACTTCGTGAGCAAATCTTTGCACATGATATTTGGTACATACGTGAAGGAACCGTATTCGCCAAAAATCCTTTGAGAGTCAAATTCGGGCGCATGGCCCGATTCGCAAACGACCACGGATGAACAGCCACAGGAGGAAGATCGCAGCCAGAGGAAGGTCGCACGCCCCTCCCCCCCCCCCCCATACCCCCGCCCTCCGGTATCGCGGGCCCGCAGTGACACTTCATCCGAGGCCCCATGCAAAGGACGATCTATATGCGAACTTACATTGTGCATCTGCATACAAACTTTTGCGCACGTACATGCTTTTATCACACATTTACCTCTGCCGAGCATTTGTGCGAGAACTTAGGGTACTTGTATATTATATCGGCCAACAGACCTTTTCGTACGGGCTCCCGTCATACGAAACTTTTGTGACTTTCCCCATTTAGAACTTTTGCGCACGCACACATTTTCATTATTGAGTATTTCCCGACGAACATTTCACCATGCCGCCTTCAACCCATGCATCCTTTACCTTAGTAATTAAGACCTTCGTTCATTCAACCCGACGAACTTGAGACATGCTAAATCTATACCACAAACTCATACCAACATGGTCTACATAGTTTTGTCAGGAACCCCGCCGCCCGTGAGACTACATGACCCGCCATATTGGTGCAGCACTGGCGGCCATATAGGTGGCAGCACTTACTATTCCACCTGGGAGCCGAACTCCTGGATGGGTACACAGACGTGCAGCACGCCGGCGGGGTCCTTCACATAGAGCACGCATATCGGGCCTGGGAAGGCGGGCTCCACCGTATAGGACTCGTGCCGCACGTGCACAGCCACCAAGCCGTTGTCTGAAAGGGACGAATCAAGGTCACAGGCACGCCGGCCACAATAAGGGGTAGTGTAATGAACGTTCGTTGCTTCGGCGACTCGATTGGAAAATGTATTGCCTGCAAGAGGCACTGCGTGTACTGCGAAAGGTCGGAAGGTGCGTGGACGGAATCGGGCCGAGGCGAAATGGTCTATTGTGGAAACGTTATCTACGAGCATACACCGATTTCCAAGAAACGTCAAAAGCCAACCACTATTCGTTCCACCGCAGAAACATTTCAGCATCACCACAGCAAGTGCAAAAGCTATACTTCATGTTTTTGAAGCATAAGACTAGACACCAGTGTTGAAGGAAAACCCACGACGCACAGTAGAGACAAAATAGCAAACGCTTTTTAAGCGGCGTGTAATTGATCGGCCCAATATTGTCATCGTTGTTACGCACAAAGAAAGCTTGATTATCACAATTGACGTTCGTTTGCTAGTAGTTAGGTGACATCATGGCTGGTCCAAAGATGGTCACCTACTTAAAGCAACCAAACCACCTTGGACAGGTAGCACATCACCCTTGGGCCGCACCCTCCATTTACCAAGATCGTGGCGAACTGAGCACGTGTTGACGTGCTGTCCTTCGGAGAACATATGCATGTTATTTAGGTGCGAGTACACCTGCCGCACATATCAGGCCACAACAGTTTGGCTGCTCTCTGACCCTGTACTCTGATCCTCGCCAACACCAACGTCAACAGAGCACGGCACTGAGACAATGCCACCGCCAGCGTCTTCCTCAAATTTAACATAAGTTGCCCTGGCGGTGCTGCCTTCGCATGCTGCGTTCAAGGGCTTGTCCAGGTCGAAACGAAAGGCGGTCATTACTTTTACGCTCGCTTCTCTATCTCGCTTCCCAATCAATTTTAATTTACCTATGTCTGTACGTCAGGAGGCCGAGCGAGTGAAAGTCCCAGTTAGAATTTAAGCAGAAGCAATGAATAGCTCTGATTATAACAGAAACAAAATTAATTTGACAACCAGGACGGTCAATTCCATTACACACCCTGATCACACCCTGATCATCAACTGAAGAAGCCAGCCGGAAAGGCCAGTTCATCACCAAAAGGCTGAGTCGTCACCATTGGTGCCAGTTAAAATCTGCTATAGTAAACCGACCAGACATGGGGGCTACAACCACCGATACGGGCGGAAGGGCAATGACAAGGACAAGGACAAGGGCACGGACAATCGGTGCAAGGGCAAGGGCAACGGCAACGGCAAGGGTAAGGGCAGTGGCGAGGGCAACGGCAACGGCAACGGCAAGGTAAGGGCAGTGGCGAGGGCAACGGCAACGGCAACGGCAGGGTAAGGGCAGTGGCGAGGGCAACGGCAACGGCAACGGCAACGGCAACGGCAAGGGCAATGGCGAGGGCAAAGGCAGGGACATGGGCAAGGCAACAATCCACCACAATTGACTAAATTCAGAGGCCCTGAAGGGGCAGCCCCCGTCCGGTCGTAAAGTTCATGACTGGCCAGACCCTTCTTTTTGTCTCATTGTGGACCATTTCACCGAGAACATTTCCATTCCATGCCAGGCAACGAGGAACTCGACCCAACGCAAATGGCTATCTCACTTCCCCGTTCCCGTCCTGTTCTTTTTCAGTAAATGTGTCTCTGGTCGACTAGGAGCCCCTTGCCGACACAGGCTCCCCTGTAAATCACTTTGAGCCTTGATACAGCGAGTCACCTGTTCCAGGGGTCCCGGTCAACGCAGGAGGCCTTCAGTAACAAATGCGGACACTGGCCACGTCACTGCTCCGTAAATGGAACTCCAGTGTTCAAGCCGACTAAGAGCCAACCGCTCAGCATCGGTGGTCTCGGATTTAGAAGACACCTTTGTCGTTAGGGGGACCCTCTCACATGCGCGACGAGTCCCTTTGGCTGACCTTTGAGGGCACGGCCTCCGCCCCGGGTCGTTCCTCGGCCAGCCCTCAGGGTCCTCCAATCGGGCCCGTGATAATCCCGAAGGTCGCTCAAGGCCTAGCGGAAGATGTGCCCTGCGCCCCCCCCCCCCCCCCCCGCCCCGCCCCCGACCCACCAGCTGGTTACGCCCCTGGATGTGTAGGTAAGTACGAAACTCAATGCTAGTCAGCGAGTCGCTCTTACATCGCAACTCCAAGGTGATAATGACGTCTGTGTCCCAAACCATTCCTAATGTGATGCCTGTTTGGTTTAACATGCGGTTGTTTTTTAACTGGTGGGCTGAATTTCCTATACTCTGGTGCAAATTCTTGATTTCCCACTATATCTTGGTGGTTGCTTCACCCATTTGGTGGAGGCTCAGCCACTCTGGTGAGCTTTTCTTTCTAGGCATTTCCTTGGTGTATTGGTGACGTAAGTAGGTATTGTAGTGAGCGACTTCGTAAAATCGGTGGTGAGAACCACTGTATTGACTAATCCGATCGGTGATGAAGTGTTTATTTTGCTTGTGATTCATCAAATCTGGTAGAAGTGGCCATTTTGGTCACTTCCACATCTCCAGGGCGGGGGTACACAGGATGGCGTGTACCGGGCGTAGTAGTATCGGGGTTTTCGGGGGTGTCGAATGCGGCGGTCACTTAATATCCACACCTTTGTCTCCGAAATTCATTCAATCCATCTTCCCCCATCATGTAACATTCCGGAGCTGACATCGTCTCCACGCCAACTCCAGCGCAGCTCTCCTCCAGACCACATTTCGTGTCACGGCGCAGCACCGCGGCCGGCAGGCATCGGGTTCCCACGCGGAGTCGACAGCCGCCCGCCCGTCCTCGCCAACTGAGAGCCCAATAGCCATACGAGAGGACCGCTTACAGGACAGCGTCATGTTCCGCCGGCGTGACCCGACGCCGAACGCTCGCTCCAGACAGACCTCCCTACCCCCACCCCACCCCGCCGAATGGGAGCATTCGCTTACAACTGGCTTGTCTGCCGTAAACCCAACGAAGTGGGCTGAACCAGCCGTTCTAGTCGCGCAACAGGTCAGAAACAGGCCAGGTTTCACGCCGCGTGTCGTCGGACTGTATCCCACTCGGACCGCATCGCTTTGCATGTCGCAATGGGAACGAAGTGACGGGCGACAGCGCCGATCGCAATTCGCGGCGCCCGTTCCACGCGCGGTCGGGTCCCGGCTGGCACCGCCCCTGCTCTAGAGTGGGGTCGTCCGCGCGTCTGATCGCCGCCCGGCGCCTCACGGCCACCGGCCGCTTGGTGCTGGGATACAGCCACGTGGCACGTCCCGGACCGGGCCGGGCCGAGCCGGGCCGCAGACCATCTGCGCAGCACCTGGGCCTGGCAGAGGCGGCAGACGGGGCGGCGCCACGAGCCGCCGCCGGCCACCGGTCACCGGTCAGCTCGCTGCCGGTCAGCACGCCGCTGCCGGCCGCGGCCACCTCCTGAGCGCTACAAGGCCCATCCCGCCCCGAGGCTGGCTCCCAAGTTAAGCCGAATCACAACCGCCCATGTAAAGAAAGCAAATATCACGGCACATTACGATATGCGACCTGGTTTCCGCCCACAACGCAGCTGCGCAGCAACGCACAACGCAGCAAACGCAGCTCTGCAGCGGCCGATCACTGTCACCCGACTGAGGACTCCAGTCCGCAGGCTGCCTACCGTGCGAGCTGTGGCAGTGTACGCCTCAGGATAGACCGTGATCTGTTGACTGACGAGCCTATTCGACTATCCAATGGGTATATAAGGTAAGGTAGGTATATAACGGTAACGACAAAATTCGCCGTTGCTCGAAACGGTACGTTCCCAGGGGGCAGGAATTTATTGTGCAGTGTTTGATTACGTTAGCAAGTCGTAATGTGCCGTGATATTTGCTTTCTTTACAACGGCGATTGAGACTCGGCTAACTTGGGAAGCAGCCTCGGGGCAAGGTGCCCGACCCCCGGGGCGGTGTCGGCACCGGACTCTCCCCCGGACAGTCTCGGCGTCGACAAGATCGGGCTGAGACCAGCCGCAGGATCCGAGCGGCTCCGCCCGCCGCCTGCCGCTCACGCGCTCGAATCACACAGGCGGTGCCGACTTCTGAGGGCGTGTTCTGTTTCCAGGCGCCCGCAGAGGCGCGTGGAAGCCCCAAAAACTCGTCCCACCCTACGAACGCTGGAACCAGGTATGGGATAAAGAGGATCATTTCAGTACGTGGATGGGAGTTGTGTGGTCTACGATTTTTTACTCGACTCACCCTCACCGGTGTTCGCCTGAGCGAGGCCGGGTCCCAGCTGGCCCCGGGCGCGCTGCCCTGACCGCGCGAACCCCTGGAGTTCTGCTCTCATATTCGGCCGACAAAGCATTCCGGAGCCTGATACCGCTACGCCGCAAGGAGCTGACCGTTGTTGATTGATATTGTTGATTGGGATTTCAGGGCGAGCCGACTACTTAGCTCATTTTACGCCCATGACAGCTAAATCACTACATAAGTGCGTAAGCACAAGACTGGTAGCTATGCTCGACGCGCGTTGGCAAGCTCCTCGATATATATGGCTTGTGTGCGCCCTAGTCTTCGCAGGGGCACCGATTCCCATACTAGGAACTTGATTGCAGGCTCTGGGAATTCAATTAACACCAGAAATCAACCGCTAGCGATCAGCGCTTGATTCAAGGAGCAATCGTTACAACATGAGCCTCATAACCATCAGGGCCTCTGATCCTGTTATCCAACGCTGGCTGGACGTGCGTTACAGTCCCTGACACCGCCTGTTACAAATGGCGCAGCTGAAACATGGGGGAGGGTGTAAAGTTTCCCGGTCATCCGCTCACAGCGTTCCTTTCCACTCTTAAACACTGCAGGACCCACCCCCACTGAGGGACCCCGACCAGGCGTCCAGTACTCGGCCGCGGCGACACGGCAGGAATGGCGGGACATTAGGGGAGACCAGGCGCGCCCGGCCGGCCAGGGCGTCCCCTTCGCGCGCAATTAGTCGCCGATAATTTATGGCCTGCGCCGTCCTCCGGGGTGCCCGACACGAGAGCGCACTGTCAACACGAGCCGAAGGCAGACGGCCGTCCGGTCCGCCACGGTTACCATGCACCGGGCGCTGCCACACCGGCCTCGGGAGGCGAGGGTGCTCCTGTTAGCGAGCGGCCCGCCTCGATTACCGTGCACCGGGCGCTGCCACACCGGCTTCGGGAGGCGAGGGCGCTCCTGTTAGCGAGCGGCCCGCCTCGATTACCGTGCACCGGGCGCTGCCACACCGGCTTCGGGAGGCGAGGGCGCTCCTGTTAGCAAGCGGCCCGCCTCGATTACCGTGCACCGGGCGCTGCCACACCGGCTTCGGGAGGCGAGGGCGCTCCTGTTAGCGAGCGGCCCGCCTCGATTACCGTGCACCGGGCGCTTGCCACACCGGCCTCGGGAGGCGAGGGCGCTCCTGTTAGCCAGCGGACAGCGCGGGGCGGCACCAGCCGGCCGCCACAGGGGTCGGCGGGCCCCTGGCGGAAAACGACTATTTTCGATGAACAAACGGGTGCAATGTGGACTGGCGGGTACAGGAAGCATCCAGTGAGGGATAACAGACCACAGATATATAAACGCGCGTCCGGGTGGATGGGAGGGTCAATATGACCCACCGAAGGTTATCCGGAATGGTTTACGAACGGCGCAGCGTAACCGCGCCAAATTTGTCATGGCCATAGACAACTGGATAGCGGATCGTTTGGTGTCCAAAATTTGGAAGCATCTTGTCAGGTCGCTGACCTATGGCAGGTCAGTCAGGCCATGGATTCAGCAAAGACAATTTCTAGGGAATCGTTCCATCTGATGCAACAACAGAATGTTAGACGAAGCCGCACATCTCTGAGATCGCTTCTAAGGCAATACAACAATTGAACGGAGAAATCCCAGTGACCAGCGTCCGGGTATGAAGGTCAGACCAAGGTTAAAACCAACCTGCTTTGCTACCATAGGGTTTAGCCATGCGGCGTAGTTTTTTATACTCATTTTGAATTTATCAACAGGAACCGAACAATGAATTTTTCATGAACTTCTGAAACGTCGTAATAGGCCACTGACTTAAAATGACCCGGAGCAGCCTTTTGTTTTTAAGGAACATGCTGTCCAGCGTAATCCTGAACGCCTATTCAACGCAAGAATCAGAACACTCTTGCATGATTTTGATCATTACCTGAAAAGGCCAAACAAGGTCACCGACCTCAAATGAGCGCGTGGCCTTTTGCTCAGAACAGGTGACTAGGTTCTGGGGGACCTTTGGACACCAACCTGAAGATGGGCCATGCTTGACCTGATTTAACCAGAATGTCATGATCTAGAGACCTCGAATTCTGACAAAAGTGAGTTTGCATACAGGTCAACACACCCAGTGAATTTGGTGTCTCCAGCTCTCTTATTTTCTGAAATCTCAGGAGAGGGTCAAACTGACTTCCGCCCACCCGAGCGGCGGGTATTTAACTGGTCACCCGAGCGCGTGGCAAATTACCCCGAATGTGCAGTCCTCATACGGCCCCCTTCTCGGCGTATACGTACAACATAGCGGCGTACCTGCAACCTGCTACCCCTCGTCACCGCCCAATTATCCTCACTCTTCCTTCATTCTGAACCCTCGCGACACTCCCGTTAATCCGACCAGGCTCCGCAACGAGCGAGCTGGTCCACTGAGGCGTGCACCAGTTACGAGTGGGCGTAAGTGCCCGCCATGGTGAGAGCCCCGTTCGAGCGCCCAGCACATATTCTGCACAGGGGTCCCTGTGAAGGCTTACGTTTGGCGGAGGGGACCCTAGGTGCATATAGCTTTGCCCCAACGGCATCCACTATCCTTCACCCCATGTCCCTGAAATGGCTATGGCTGGCCGAAAGGGGCCCTAATCCTAACAGCCTACTACCCTCGTACATCTGTTCCAACTGCCCTTGCCAAAGATGGGGCGGCACGCCTGAGGCGAACAGCACCCTGACAAGACGATTGCGTATAGGGCGACGCAGTTACGACCGGAAGACGTAGCGGAGAAACGGGGCGATGCTGAGGACTGGGACCAACCCGCCGCCGCACCACGGAACATGGTGCATCCTGCACCGCGAACCCCCGCTCGCTTATGGTGACCGCCTCCACGGCACGACCCCCGAGACGCGACACGACACTGAACATGACGCGCTGGTGACACGACCCCCGAGACGCAGCACGATACTGAAAATGACGCGCTGGTGACACTGACACGACCCCCGAGACGCAGCACGACACTGAAAATGACGCGCTGGTGACACGACCCCCGAGACGCAGCACGACACTGAAAATGACGCGCTGGTGACAGTGCCAGGGTTCCACGGTGCCGACAAATGGATCTTGTGCCTGAATCGACCGGTTGGCAGCGGCCGACGACGGAAAGCATTGTTATGAAACACCATGAGTGCTCTAACACACCATACCCCAGCGGGCTCAGCGAAAACAAACTACGTTTTGCTGACGAGCTGTTACGCTGGGTACCAGGGCTCGTCAACCCTCGTTCAGGCGTCTAGTTATGCCAAATAGGTTGAGGTGGGGCTGAGAAACGAAAAATGGCAACAACTACCTTCAAGACATGCGACAAACGTGTTTAAGCCCACATTTGACGTAACTTTCCTCTTAAACTCGGGGACTGGACCTTCTCCCCCCCCTCCCCTCACCCCATCCATACAACCGAATCGGTAGCTAGATCTCTGCCCTTGCGATTTGTGTCATTGAAGTTTCACGACGCACACAGCTGCTGGGGCTATATGGCGTCGCCCGCCTCTCACACTGGCAGAAACGGTGGGCACCACGGGGAGGCACCTCGCCATTTTCACCGCGTCCAACGGAACGGCAAGGGATCCCACCCGTATCTTCCCCAACTCGTGTTTGATGACCTGACCTGAAGCGCTTGACTCCCCGCCCGCGACAACCCAGGAGCAAGCGTGTGAGCCGATTAACTGTCTTCCTTCTATGCAAGCGCAGACTGCATAAGCGCAAGAGCACCGTCCATGCGCGAGTGCCTGCTGGACTATCTGGACCGACCAAAGCGGTCCCCTCGATCGCAGGGTGAGGGGAGCGAAACTACGCCGGCCGCTGACAGACACCACACGCAGAGTGAGCGGCAACCCGTGCGTAGAACCGGAGACAAACGCTAGCATCAACCACTGGGACCAGTGTCCGGCCCGAGGGCGGCCTGGAGCTCCGGCACCGGCCGTCACGCTACGCTCCGTCGCGTCGCTGCTAGCGGCCCCGGGGAGAGGGCAGGCTGACGGTGGGCGATGGCAGAGGGGCTCCGGAGGCCACACGAGCCGCGACCGGCCTCTCGTTCGGCGGTGACACCGGAGCGCGCCGTTGTGCCGTATCAGCGGCCGCCCGTCGTGAATCACGGCCGCCTGTCAGAGCGGCGCTAGCGACGCCCCGGGGCCCGGCCGGCTCGTTGACGAGCGTGCGTGCCGGTGGTACCGCCACGCCACTCCCAAGCCTCCGCTGGCACGCTCAAGCTCCATTTACATCGGTATCCCCCCCGTCTCAATTTCTCAAAGAAACAGAAAGAAACAAATGGCAAGAACTTCGCACGCATTTATTTCTTTGAGTCGTTAAGGAGCGGACACCTTCAACTGTTGTCATAATGAATACTTTGTTATGGGTTTTGAGCTAAGATTGCTTTCGTCATGACACAGCTCTCGGGCTGGTTCACATATTATTATCTTTGGACTGTGCAAGCACAGCTGTTTGTGTGACCTACCATCAGTCCATGTCAGCCCAATGCTGTTGACTGCAAGGATATCAAAGCACCATTTCAACCCTGGTATGTCAAAAAGGCAAATAGCTGCATTGTTGTTCATTGGTTTTCGGTTGCGTCGACTGTGGTGGTCATTTTGCGCCCATAACTATAAGTAGCTGCATTCTGACTCGCCAGTCCATGCCAAGTTTGAATGGCAATGCGGCCCTCAGGTATGCCCTGCTTTGCCACTAACTGTGTAGCATTCATGAGTTATTTCCGTAGCTTAGCTCACTGTTGCAAGCTGCTCATAAATGGATTAGTGTGGGAGTAGGCAATATGTTTCTTGGGCTGCACAAAGTAGATGACATGATGCTGGGTGGCCCACCTGATCAGGCTGTGGCTAGTTTGTGAGTGCAACTGGCCAATACAAGACAATGCTGATTTCCTGCTAGCCATTGCATGGCAGCAAATATTTCGGTGTCACAGGCTCCAGGTGTATCTTAAATGTCATCCTGAATAATGTTCGACAGAACAGCAAGCCATGGTGCACATTGCAGAATGGGAAGCAGTAGCCTTGCTAGCACTTTTTGCAGCTACTGTCATGAATGGATGGCCTAACATATGTTAATTGAACATCATCTCTGTCATTGCCATGAAGCAGCTTATAGTTTCATTTACCAGTTCAATTTCTTGTCATTCTTGATTGAATACCTGTGATCAAAGAAACCGTCTCTAGCAGAAATATACACTGGAATATGTGTTTATCAGTTTTCCTGTTTTGTGCAAATTTCGGTGATCGTGCTCCTTGCAATGCAAAATGTTAACATGTCTCATGTCCCCTAGTAACATTTTCATATAGCACTAACTACGGGACAGATTTGGCAGTGCTGAACACGCAACTCTTGTGTTTTAAGTGATGACTTGTGCTGTAGCTATAAAGCCTGAGACCCGCACAGACCGTTTTTCCAGAAGAGTCCATCTTCCCCATCGCCCTCAAAGCCGTCTCCCGCCCACCATGGCTCTTGTCATTCGCCATCCATACGCAGAGTACCGGCTTTTTTATTCAGTTTGCCTCAAAAGCACAGTTTTCGCCCATTCGCCAAACACATTCACCAAACATCCGTGAAACGAACTAAGCGAGATCGAAATATCGACCGTTAATTAGACGTAAATCCGGTCTCGCCCATGTAAACGCACCCCGGCGACAGGTCTAACGTCGCATGATCCGTTCCGATCTTAATTCGAATTACCCTCGGCTACCCATGTCAGCAGGGTACATACTTCAAGAATATGACAGAACAACACGTTACCAACTGACACACTACAACGTAAACGGCTTTCCTTCGACTCACAGACGTACTTTCCGATTTAGTTAGAGCAATGTTAGACTTTTTAGTTAGAGCAATCATGAGCAATGCATTGATATCTGCCAGAGCACAAATCTTGCACCTACCAGACTAAGATGCCCAATAGCAAGCAGCCCGTGTTGCCACCTACGTATACGATAAATAATGTATGGAAATGCGAAAAACTCGAACAAACTTAACCTTCCATTGACGACGAACCGCATTAATTGCCAAGGATGCAACGAACGGTCATAGAAAACCACACAACGAAGCACCTACCACAAACGGCCCGCTTACTCACGCGCCACCACTGAGTCGTGGCAATGCAAATAAGAGAACCATTCGCACTTCGGCGTCGGAAACGTATCAACTATTCAGCGGTTTGCGCCCGCCTCCCACCTCAGCTTGGAGGTTGAACATGGCAAAACTCTCCAATTGGTTTTAATGATTCGCCTCCCCGTGACCTCCTCGTGACGTGACTGAAATTCGCCTCATCGCCTCCTCGTGCCTGTCGTCAATTTTGATGTTGTGAAGAGCATATTCTGCTCGCGCTCATGCCCTTCAACAGATTTGTTAACAGTTGGAGGAAGCTGTATAGAGATGGGCATCACGATCATCACGAAGGGCTTATTAGAATTCATGCAGAACCGTCCTGTGGTTGGATTTTTGGCCGCTTCCTGGTATTCGGAGTACACAAAATCTAATGGCAGCTGGGGATTTAAGTCAAGTTAAATTTGTCACTTTCAGGATGTGAATTAAACGCCGGTATTTCAGGCTTTAAAAAATATACTTTTAAGTCGAAAACCGTTGCTGTAAATGGTCAAAAAAACGTTCGGAGACAGCCATCTCACCCCATCAAAAACACCAGGACACCAGAATGACATGCATCCATATCTTTGGCCCGGCAAATTAAGAAGGGTTTATTAGGACAGAACCATCAATGAATTGCAACATAGATTATCATATTTCGCAGTGATATGGGTTGCAGCACATCAAAATCCATGAATACATTGTTTTATTCGCCGGGTCAGTGGAGTGACTGACTCCGATCCCTTTTGGTCGACCTGGACGGGTCTGTCAGGCGTTGCACTAGCCCTGGCTCGGTAAATCGGTTAAGAGTGCTTGCTGCCTGTTTCTATTATTCGGCTGTGACGTGCTGGCCTCATGTGTTAGGAAGGTGGAGGACATGAATGTTTAGCCGCTTTTAAAACCAGTTAGCTGGTGGAGCGTGAGTAGCGTGACCGTGGTGGAGCGTGAGTAGCGTGATCGTGGTTGAGTGTAAGTAGATGGCCGTCTGGGGCACGTTCAGTCGCATTTTTTGTGTACCATTTCTCTCTGGCTGTGCGTATCGTAGTCACCCTCCATGTTGAAGGGTGTTGAAGCCCGGTGTGTAACCACCCACCGTTTTAGAGGGCGGTTACCACACACAGCCTGTCATAAATTGCAAACCCATATATATTATATTATATTATATTATATATATATATATATATATATATATATATATATATATATATATATATATATGCAGCTGTGTTTCCTAGTACAGAGCATGAGACCATGTTGTTTCAGTGTACCATGTTTAGCACTGATGTTTCCTTTCATCTTAAGTGCTTTTACATGAATTGCTGTATATGAAAAGTTGTGCTTTTGGTGAGCACCACCCATTGTAGTGCTATTTCTCAAATATAATATAAATAAAATTGTAATGACCGACGGCAATCGGATATTTTTGTACTCCACTTCAGAAAATTTGCACTCTGCTACCAGTTTTTTTTATTGTTTTTTGATTTCCAACACTATTACCGAGCCTATGACCAGCCAGACCGATTTTCGCGCTCGCTGGCAGACGGTCGGCGAAGAGTCTACACATAACGCTCATTCTGTGCCGAAGGCGCAAACCATTTAACGTGTTTAGTCACTCCCACAATTGTAACGGGACGTTTAAAACGCTGGCAGACATACATGCGCCTGGAGTCCCAAACCATTCGTCCAATACTTTTACGTGCCACCCAGATCATTCCTCCGACAGGAATTAAAATCAACGTTATTTCGCATTGGTTAAATGTACTCGTAACACAGCGGGTTCGTTCCACCACCTCACCGCAGAACGCAACAGCGATTAACAGGACCCCTCTCTCTTTCTCCATCCCGTACTCGGTACTCACCAAGAGAGAGGGCCTTGGTCCAGGGCTGCACCGTGCCGTATGCGTGCACCTCAGCCAACTTGCGCGGGTCGGCCACGTGGACCCGGCCCAGTCGAGGCTTGACCCAGGTCACCGGCTCCGGGGCCAGTGGCGGCGTCAACAGATACAACGGCGGCGAAGGTGACGCCGGCAGCGGCAGCAGCGGCAGCGTCTGCTGCTGCGGCGGCGGCACAGACGGCAGCGACGTCTGCGGCGGCGGGTGCGCCAGCAGCAACGGCATCGACGTCGGCAGCAGCGGCGCGGACGGCAGCATCGGCGGCAGCAGCGGCGCTGACGGTGGGGCGCCGTCCGGGTACACGCTGCGCGGTGGCGCCAAATCAGCATGCCGAACGCCTCGGCACCAGTCACCGCCATCCGACAAGTCCAAATGCCTGGTTGCTTTTCCAGATTTTGTGATGCTGGGAGACTTTCTCTAAAAGTCAACCCGACAGCACGGATAGTTTTGCTCTCAAACGTACTCCACCGCAAGTTCTGATGAACTTCACCGTTTGTTTGAGGTCATTACCAGCGAGCAGTAACAGCTGAACCCATCCATTCACAGCTACTGGACGCCAGCGTGACATCGCGCCCACGCTGAATCGAATCTACGCACATCAAGAAGTGTCATGTGAGCTGTGCGCACGTGGAAGATGCTGGCGTATAACATCTCGTCGCATTGAGTTGGTGCCCAGGTATTTTCTGGGGATGCGTTGATGATGATGATGCTGCTGATGATGATAATGCTAACGATGATGATGATTTGGGTTTTGGGGCGCACAGACTACGTTGGTCATATGGCGCCTCTGGGAATACGTTGAGTTGAGGTCGTTTACGTAATAAATTTGGGTGTTTTAAAGCAGCATGCATATTTTGTAATTTAACGTATCTATTGAAAGCTTCTCTGGAAATGCACGCATACGCAGACATGCACCTCCTATACGTCTGGTGAATTGGTGAATAATCCTACACCCTGTTCTAGCAGTCTGCGGTCCAGGAACTAAAGCTCTGACCTTGAGACGTAGCCATGCGGCCCCGCCATGTACACGGTGCTGTAGTACTGCGGCAGACGGACGTGTCCATGTGAGATCGAGACCATGCCCGGTCCTACGGTGACAACGAAAGCGGCGTTCGTCATCTGAAAGAGCGCGCCGTCAGAGGCGCGAGCCAGTACAGGACGCGGGCCGGACACCGCCCGCAGCATCGGTACCACGGGCGAGGACCGACGTTACCTACAGTTTAACACAGACATAGCAAGACAGACGAATGCGACGGCGCTCAGTCAATATAAAGGGACGCGTCACAAATCACAATCAAATCACAATTAAAGACGGCCGAAGCTGACGCCAGGTCTCCGACGGTTCCCTCAACTAGCGTCAGCACGCACATCAACACGTTAGAGCGGGGATCAGGCGATCCATATCTCGGTCTTGAGTCGCGGGGAGCAGGCATCCGGTGCCGTGAACACCGGCCCCGGACTGAGCCGCTACACAGGCGCTGTATGGCCGCGCTGGCCACGGCGGCCGGAACACCAATTACAACTGCTGTAACACAGACGCAGCCGGCACCAGTCCGCGGTTACTGCAACGATCCGACTCAGAAGTGACTACTAGCCCCCGTCAAGCTGCCAAGCCTTAGAACTCTTAACATATCAAGTGGCTACCCTGTAACCCTTGAGAATTCACTCGCCCTCGCCCGTCTCCGCCTCCAAAAGTCGGTGAACGAACAGCGAATGGTTGCCAAGCCAAGTGGCGGAAGCGAGGAAAGCCCACGTGGCGCGCTCGCGCAACAATGCCTGAATGATTTGTCTTCCTTGCCTGTCCTCCGTTTACGGCGATGCCGTAGGCGTGCAAATCACGCAATCTACTCAACGAGCCCGGGGAAGCCATCGGCTTGTGCAGCTCGTCACGCTATTCACATACTCATTTAACACATTTTCAATTTTTTCAATGATGTAACTAGCACGAGGTTTTCAGAGTGGCTTACCTTAAATTACGAGCAGAGCTATCAATAACTTGGCATATCAGGCACAAGAACACGTGGTCACAGCTCACGCTGCCAGCGTTGGGCCCTTTCCCGAGCCAACGTCGATCGCAAATTCAGATGCCATTTGCGGTTCAGGTGGCCAGCCCACGCCCAAAGTGGCGGCCTAATCCCTCCCCTCCTCTCCCTATGGCCGTGTGTACGCACACTACAAAACGGACGGCGGTTACGCCACTCCATTTTGGGGAGGGGCTACGCACTGAGCTTCCAAAATGAGGCTGGAAACGTAGAAGACCAACACACCCTCGAAAAATTAAAAATCCTGGATATCCTATAAGCCCCGACTCATTAGCGATGAAGCCAGGTCTCCAAATGGTCTTCTGTGATCGCCAGAACGCCGCCAGTGATGCCCACCCAGCCACGCAGAGCAAGCGTCTAGTTTCGTCGTTAGGGTGCCTTACTGCGCGTCTTCCTTGCCTGTCCTCTTGCTTGCCTGTGCCTTTGTGCCTTGCCTTGCTCACGGACAACACGAAGACAGACAACACGATCGAAAAATTGGCAGGGCATATGCTGCAATCTACGATGCGTTCCGTCTGATTAGATTCGCTGGCCATAATAAAAAAAAATGATCGCCAAGCTTTAGATGAAATATGTAAGCATCAATTATCTCAAAGTTTTTCTAATTTTTCGGGAAAATATTTTTGGCTGAAATCCTTGGTGTCCTACGAACCACGATGTTAGAAAGCCAACTGCGCACGACAGTGCAATTCACAAGTGTATTTGTTTAATGCGCTTTCTGTCGTGTGGTGGATTCGACCTTGCAGATGTCGGCTCCGGGTGGCGCGCTGGTGAGCCCGAGTTTCAGATCTGAGCCCAGAGATGGCGCTGCTGTCTGTGTTTAGTCTCGGCAGCGCGGGCGCCGATGCCCGGGGAGCTCGAGTGCCAGGCTCGCGGGGCTCACGGGAGCGGGGGCGGAGATGCTCACTGACCGGTCGGCCGCTACCGTGCTATTGACTATGAGTGCTCCGCTGTCTCTGTGGGCCCGCCTCTCCTCCTCCCCCCCCCCCCACGTCCTGGAGAGGCGGCCGTGCCTGCCGTCGGACATCGCTCTGAGCCACCTCTCCTCCCCTTGTCCTCCCCCCCCCCCTACGTCCTGGAGAGGCAGCCGTGCCTGCCGTCGGACATCGCTCTGAGCCACCTCTCCTCCCCTTGTCCCCCCCCCCTACGTCCTGGAGACAATAGGGCGTCGTTTTGATCCGTGCTCGTCTGTCGTCCAGGCGGCGCTGGAGCACCTGAAGCTGTGGCCGCTCACCATCCACAAGGGCGGTCTTGAGTCGGTGACGGCCGGCCTCCACTTCCGGGTGCGGCCACACCACTTCCAGTGCGGCACCATGAAGCTCAAGTGCACGGCACAGATCGACCTGGCGCAGCCGCCGTACTGGCAGAGTCGCGAGGCCAGCGCCGTCGGCGACCGGCCGCCAGAGGTGTCGCATGTGCTCGACAGCACCACCACCAACCGGAAAAGTAAGACTTCCGGCCGCCTCCACGCCCACCGCCGCCGGTGTTCTGTGGCGCCCGGCGCCTTCCGCTGTTTGTGGCCGGCAGGCAAAATTGGATCCTGCTGGTGATCCCAGACATTGATGATCAATGAAGTGCGGTAATGGTAGTCCCTCGTCGAGACTGTTACCATGCCCGTGCAGTCCGGTTTGTCCAATAGCGTCACACCAGCCCCACCAAACAGTCGCACGCCGCAAAAACTGTGCTGTGCCCCATCCACGCCAGGGGTGCCTCCTCGCTGACGGCAGGCATGGGTCAGGGGAAGGACCTTGTCGTCGGCAGGTGGCCGGCAACGCTCGGTGTACCGCACAGGCTCCACGGCGTCTCCCCCGCTCCGAGCATCTGGTCACCGGGACGTCTCCCTCCCGCCCACCTCCCGCCAGATCGACAGCCAGGGGCCGCGGCGAAACCGCTGAATTATGAGTTATCCTCACAATTCGGCTTTCATGGCTTCTCAAAGGAGGTCGTTTTTCTCACGGCACGGCTGCGTATTGCCAATAAAGCGGCCGTCCCATTCGAAGGTTGACACAAGGTCGTGTGCCGCCTGTCAACAGCTGTGCCCCTCGCCGACGAGACGTGGCCGGCGTTTTTGCCGCCGTGAAAACAGCGACAAAAACAATAGTCCACAGAGGGCGCCGGCGACGCACGCCAGGCGCTCGTAGCCGCCACACATTTCAATCTGCCGGAGTCACCGCCCGGCGCTCTGTATTCATACTCGCTGATGGTGTTGCGGAGGCAGTGCGTCGAGGACGGCTCATCCAGCGCTGACCGAAAAACTGTCTCAAGAGACGCGGTGCACTGCGTGGAACCGTGTACCGGGCGCCCGGCTCGGCCGCCGTCATTGTGGCGCGAGCAGGGCTTCAGCGTCGAAAATGGCCGCAGCGGGTCGCGAGCCGGCTTAGGCAGACGAGCGTTCCACTTATGTGCAGAGGAGCTGGGGATGCTTCGGTGGTCACAGACACGGCGTGCCGTCTTTGTCGAGCGCGCTACTCGCACCAGCCGGCGTAGGCGGGCATCGGCCACAGCGTACAGGTTATACTTCACAGGTCACCGTCGCACGTGAATGAATGAGCCTAATGCGTGTGTATGACGCTGAGGAGGGTTTTGCTTGCCTCAGTTGTAGCCAGGACGCTGAATTGATCCTCCGCGCGTGCGGGTCAGCTTCGGTTGGCCCGGATCTGCAGCGGCTGATGGCAGCTGGCGATGTCGTGGTCGCATGACTGCCAAGGTTTCGCCCTGGTTTTCGGCGGACGTCGACAGATACAGAACCATTGCACTCTGTCCACGATATGTGTTCTGCAGACTGACTATGTTGGGAGGCATCCAGGATGAATATCACTTGCCCGCATGACAGGAAATCAGGCATCGGTCCGCGTTTCTTCGCCTAGCGAGCTTGCATAATTCTAGTGCTCGCATTTATTTGTCTAAGATTCTTAATTACAGCAAACGCACCACGCCAACCGTTCAGCGAAATATTTTCACGTGTGGTTCGAACTGTTGCATTATAGCGAAGGCCGTTTGTGGAGTGATTTTGTCGGCGTCTCTTCTTTCTCTTTGATCGTGCCGCTCACACCACTGTCGGATGTGTGCGAACGGCTCGTGTCACCAGATTAGCGCCAGATAATCGCCATCATCTGTCGGCATTGTCAGCGCATATTGCCATCGTTCGTGCCACGCGCCCTGTCGTCGGCGCTATTGCCGCCAGTAAGCGCGTGCTCCGTCGCCGCTAGACCCGTGTGCCCCCGGAAGGAGCCGCCGCCGGCCGGCCTGCCCGCTGCCACCTGCCACTGCATGCGGCGCGCCCTTCATAGCTGCGTTGATTGCCGGAACTCTGAGCGAATTTTCGGCGTGGTTTTTAGATGGCGAGACGCAAACGCTTCTCGGTTCAATTTCGGCTTAGCTGGGCCGCATTTTGCTGGGAACGGCGTCTCTAGGGGGACATTTAGCTGAAGTGCGTGTCGCTGCCGGGTATCACCTGTCACTTGTCTTCGAGTCCCAGTGCGCATTGGTGTCATTAGACACATCGAGGGCGTTCGAGCTGATGTGGTCTGAGAAATTGTGTTGCAGAAAGCCATCGGAACAGCCAAAGCTCGGGTCTATGGGGAATAGTGCGTGCTGGGTCATTGAGATACTATACCATTGATTTCGATGCACGTTGGTGAAGCGGTGTGATTGTTACGAGCTATGTTGTGATCACAAACGTAACAGCAATGACGCCCAGCACCTTCGGCATTTGGACGTTATCATCACAACAATGAAAACATGTTTTATGTTAATTCTGTCCCCCGAACGTCCTGGGCGTGCTGGACGTCACCCGTCACGGCTGCCGGGCCGATCACGGCCTCCCCGTCACAGGCTCGGACTGCCCGCTTTGCCACAAGATCGCCAACTGGGTGATCCTGGTGGTGAGCGTGATCCTGTCCCGATGAGGCGCCGCTGCCAATGCAGTCCGACGGACGGGCGACGGGCAGCGCGCCGCCGCCGCCGAACGCGGACGTGGGCGAGCCGGGCAGGAGCCAGGCGGGACGGGCCGACCGCAGTCACGCCGCCCCACGTCCGGAGCAGTCGCCGCGCCCCGTCCACTGTCCGCAGACGCTGGTTGATGTTCGAGCCTGTGCTGAAGCCTCGGCGCCGGCTGGCTCGTTGTTGGTGGCCCGTGCGGCGCTGGCGCTGGTGGAGATGCTGCTGCAGCTGGTTGGCACGCGTCCGGTGTCCCGAGGCCACGCACATCGGCGCCGCAGAGAGGCCGTGTCCCTCCCCCGTATCAATGTGATAAGACTAGTCTATGGTCAGAGAGCAAAGGCAGCCGTCGGCCAGGCCGGAACGATGGCTGATATAGCTGTTTGATAACTCTGTCATTTATTTGGTAGGCACTGTTTCTGGATGCTGCGCATGAGAATGTTGAGCGTAGCCAGCTTAATCCAACATCGCATTTTGTTTATCATTCAGGAGGTCTGTATGAGTTAGCACAAGTTGGCTGAGAACATTTTCTCGCCGGAAAGTTCGCTTGTTTTTTTCAGAATCACGCTGTTTGTGTGCTTCAGATGCAGAGCTCGTTCGGAGTGGCGCTTCACGCATCCCGTACTCGTGTAGAAGGTCTACATGGCACTGGCTTAATCGGCACAATGAGTTAACGTGTTCATCTTTTATTTCGCAAGATGTCGAATGCAGCTCAGTCACTATGTGGTTCGATCCGTATGCTCCTCGAATGGCTCACTTTGTTCCTTTGCGTGCGCCAAATGCCTTCCTGCACAAAACTCCAAGTTCAAGAACAAGATGTGAAAATTTCCAGGCGCCACCGTGCTTCGTTAGCATCCCCACATCTGTGCGACCGGACTAACTCGCGCAGATCACCATAGTCGAGAGTCGGTTAGAGCACACCGACAGCGCGCGCAGTCGGTGTGCTCTAACCGAGAGAGAAACACCGCCAGCAAACTCGTGCCGCTCCGTTCGTGTTGTTGCAGTGTGTCTTGCACTGCCTGCTGGATCACGCCAATCAGTCAGAAATACATTCCTGAATTCCAAGCAACGCGTTCTCAGAAGACGACGCCTTCTTCAAAAATACAATGTAGGTCTCGGCGCCCGACCACACGGGCCGCACGAGCGGCCCCCGGCACGCAGGGCCTGGCGGCGCCGCCACCGTCGCCGTGACGCCAGCCGCCGACACGTCACGAGGAGACGAACACCATGTGCAAATAAAATCCCTTCGAACCGTCTCGCCGACAAAATGCAGCGTACAGATAATCTAAAACGCAGAAGAAAGATCAGGATCGTGCTCCGGCTGTCGACTCGGCAGCGGAGCCCGGGACGCGGCTAGCGAACATGCATCAGGCGGGCGTCACTGGTATGTGCGACGGGCACGCCGCCACAACATCCTACACATGTTTGGCGCACCGCACCGCGGCGCGGCACGTTACCTCTCGTTATGCCAACGGGCGTATGTACAGCGGCCTTGTGTACAGCACCTTGTGCGCATGGCCGAGCCCGGCCGCCCGCCGTATCACGTCACGTATGGCGGTCGCGGGCAGGGGAAATGTGGGCCTTGGCGGCGGTGCTGCTGCAGTCGGCCGCGCCGCCCTGATATGTCGGCACCGTCGCAGGCGCCCGGCCGGCAGGCTCGCTCGCTCAATCGTCGCGGCGGCCCACGCTCGACGTGGTCGAGCGCGATGAGGTACTCGGACACCGCTCGGTACGCGAACGCCGTCGGTACATGCTGGTCCTGCGGGGCGGGGCCAGTTCAGTGCTGATCCTGCGGGGCGGGACCAGTCCAGTGCTGATCCTGCCGGGCGGGACCAGTCCAGTGCTGATCCTGCGGGGCGGGACCAGTCCAGTGCTCATCCTGCGAAGCGGGACCAGTCCAGTGCTGATCCTGCGGGGCGGGGCGCGCCGTTGCACCTGCTATGGAACCACACGACGGGCAACAAGTGACAATGCGTCCAAGTGACAGCGCGTCCACGCATGTGATTCACCGAGAAGTTAGAACTCCTCTCAGCCGCCAAGGCCCAGTCCGTTCTCCGGACGCACCGAGGGACCGGTATCCACGGCTCCAGCGTGCTGATTGCGGTTTAGCTTCAGGTGCAGTAGAAAGAGCATACGTCTGTTGCCTCTCTGTTCTACCGCCACGGTCAGCGCGTTTTATGTTCACTGTTTTGCCCGGCTCAGGTGTATCGGGTCATTCTGCTATGGACCTACTGGTGCATCTATATATACTTATACTCGCACTATTGTGATGACGTGATAAACACGGCTTTAGGGAACCAGGTGTGATCAGCACCGGAACCAGTGTCAAAGACACGCTCAGAAATATACGGACGCAAGGCACGGGGCGCTCACTGCGCGTGACGTATGAAAGCAAGTTTGGAGCCGGTACC
Organism: Pollicipes pollicipes; assembly: GCF_011947565.3. Lineage (NCBI taxonomy): Eukaryota > Metazoa > Arthropoda > Thecostraca > Pollicipedomorpha > Pollicipedidae > Pollicipes > Pollicipes pollicipes. Next base: position 1,222,619 of record NW_023597054.1, read on the forward strand.
ATGCCTGACCGGAGCCAGGACGGCCCGGCCGGCCGGAGACGGAGCCGCCGCCGCTCGGCGCGCGCCGCACGCACCTGGAACTCGAGCTCCATGCCGGTGATGTTGTCGCCGGGTCCGGTCGGCGGAAGCAGCTGCGATGTGAAGGCCTGCAGGTTGCGTGCCGGTACCTCCGTGTTGCCGGCCACCAGCGACTCCAGCAGCGCGTCGTGGATGAAAATGTACTGGCGGCAGGGCCGTGGCTGACGTCAGCGGGGGGCCGGCCGAGCCGGCGCCCAGCACAGCACGTGACAGCCTGCACCAGCATCAGCATCAGGACAGACCTGGGTTGGCGAGCAGACCAGCCGGGGAAGATGCTGGTGACGCAGTTCGAACGGAACTTTCACTGGGCAGCCAACCGCTGGCATGACCCACCACCACATCGGAACACGGCCAACACATTCCAGACGAAGAGTTCCGCGTTAACCTAGGAGTTCTGCCACACCCGCAGTGTCCGTCTCAGAGCGCCGCGCTCTGAGACGGAGCGCGGCCGTGTCCTCAGCCGGCGCGCACCTGGTCCTCGGTCTGCACCATGTAGTTGCGCTGGGCTCGCAGGCAAGTCACGTGACCGTAGACGTCAACCGTGGCCTCGGAGCGGATGCGCTCCAGCATGCTGTCGATGGCGATGAAGCACCTGCCGTCCGGAGGCGGCCGTCAGCGCCGTGACTCCTGCGTGGACGCGCGCGTCGCCGCACACCTGCCGCCCGACAAGCGGCGGCGGCGCGTCACTGAACCCCAGACTTGCGAGCGCCGCCACTCCCCGCCAACAACTTGTGAATAAGATGTCACGGCTAACATAAGGGCAGCCCTACAAGCAACACGGCCCGCAACGCGACCCGAGCCTCTGCCGGAGCGATGAGGCCCACCGTGGCCGGCTTGGCGCCGTCGCGGGGCTGCCGGTGGCTCAGCGGGCCGCCCACTGACCCGGTGCGGCCCACACCGGCCGAGCAGTGCGTCACCATCGGCCCGGCGTCGGCCGGGTTCAGCGCCTTGACGTGGTGCAGGAACAGCAGGAACGGCGTCGGGTGGTCGGGCACGCCGTGGTCGGGCCATACCGTGAACTGGAACTGGCGCACCTCGCGCCGCTCCAGCGAGTCGGCCTGCCGATCACGCCAGTTACACGCGGGCTCACGCGGCGCCAGTCACACGCGGGTTACACCAGCAGCAGGGACAGCGTAAACAGGGTCCGCGTGACGGGCCTGGATGCGGCACACGGTCCATGCCACTTCACACGATGACTGGCCACCCACACAAGCAACCAAGCCACACGCCTTTTGCGGTGCGGAACGAGCGAGGTGACAAAGAGACATGATTGCTATCACGACGGGGGGATACCAAGACCAGCAGAGTCCAGGGGCGGGTCGCGAGGACTGGGGAGGAGCGGGACGGGACGGCACGTACCCGCTGCAGCTGAAAGGTGCGGACCACGTAGCTGGCCAGCTCCTGACTGTCTGTGAGCGTCACGTGGATGGGCCAGTACGACTTCGTGCCCTTGGTGGGCCAGTACTGATCGCACTTGATGCGCGCCCGCTCCTCCAGGCGCGTTATCATGACGATAGTGAAGCTGCGCTGCTCCCACACCATGCGCCAGAAGTCGGAGAGCGTTTCGGGCAGCGGGCCCTGCGGCACCGGCCGTGGTGCGGTCAAACACCGCGGGGTTCATACACAACCAGGTCAAACACGGCAGGGCTCATACATGGCGGGGTTCAAACATGGTGGGGTTCAGACACAGAGGGGTCAGACACGGTGGGGTGTAGACACGACCGGGTTCAGGTACGGCGGGGTTCAAACAAAGCAGCCCTCAGCCACTGGTGGTCTCGAAAGCACCCAGATCCCAGCCCAGCAGTGGCTGACGGCGCCAGTACATAAAGCCTCATCTCAAAAACACACAGACCCCAGCCCAGCAGCGGCTGACGGCGACAGGACGTACAAGCCTCACCTAGAAAACATCCAGACCCCATCCCAGCAGTGGCTGACGGCAACAGTGCATACCAGCCTCACAAGGGACGACACAAATGCGTTTGAACGACTCAGCACTCACTACAGTTCCCATCATGGGTCCCATCATGTTCCCTACAGTTCCATACAGTACATCTACAGTTCCCATCATAAACAGAACGCCCAGAGCGGTGAAATGCTGCCATACAACCTCGCTGAAGCCGATGTCCCCTCTCCTCCGGCGGCCGAGACGCACCTGGGTGGCGATGTAGGCGTTGTGCTTGAGGTAGCCGTCGGAGAAGTTGGCATTGATGTAGTCGCTGCCCGCCAGCCCCTCCTCCGACTGCAGCACCACGCGCGAGTGGTCGTACGCTAAGATGTGGGCATATCGGTTCTTGGGCTGATCCACGTCCAGGTTGGAGTTGAACCAGGTGAACTGCTGGCCCGGCTCGATCGACTGCCGACAGAGCGATGGGAGTGGCGCAGTCAGTGGGACTCCGGACAGAATGCGACGTTCGCCCACGCGGCGGGAGGCGACGTGTCAAAGGTCGGTGACGTTCGCCCACGCGGCGGGAGGCGGCGTGTCACAGGTCGGTGACGTTCGGACGGGCAGCTAGACTGTCCGTCGCTGAGCGGCAGCGACATCTGCAGGTGACCTGGGGACGCACTCTCGGACGGAGTCCAGGAGCTGCGCCGGCGGAGGGACCACATACCGCACTTCAGTCAGACAACAGCGTGCCGCCTCAGCATGACCCCCATACCGACATGAGCCGCTCAGATCACCCCAACGCGTCCACCCGCCCCAACTCCCTCGCCGTGCGAGCCGTGCAAACCGTGCAACCCCGAGTCCCCCGGGGGTGCACCCCGTACTCCTGCGAGAACTTGCTGTTGTCGTTGGCCTTGAGCGCTTCCACGTGGTCGGCCAGCTGGCTAACGTGTACGGGTGGGTGCGATATCATGCCGGGCGTCTGGAGGTTCTGGCGCCGGACCTCGGCCGGGTCGGTCTGCGCGTGGCTGGCCGGCGCCGCCATGTCGCACATCGGCGGCTTCATCACGGTGGCTGGCTCTGGCGATCTCTGCAACTGGCGCCGCCTGCCGCACCTGGCGCGGAAGGGGACGTCAGACCACGCCAGCTCAGGCACGGTCAGTCAGAGCGGGCGTGGTCAAGTGGGCTGAGACTACGTCAGTCCGCGCTCGGTGCCAGATGCAGCTGATCTTGGCCGCGCAGGCCGGTCTGACCCGAAGCAGAGGCCGGAACGGCCACGGTGCGATCTGGTCCGGTGAAGAGAACGTCAGAGAGCTCATCAATGGACAGGTCACCATCTGGTCCAGTGAAGAGAACGTCAGAGAGCTCATCAATGGACAGGTCACCATCTGGTCCGGTGGAGAGATCGTCAGAGAGCTCGTCATTGGACAGGTCACCATCTGGTCCGGTGAAGAGAACGTTAGAGAGCTCGACATTGGACAGGTCACGATCATGTTAACCAGACAACCAGGGCAGACCTAAGCCAAGGCTGAGCACAGCTGCTGTGCTCTGGTCATACCGGGAAGCACGACCAGAGGCCAGTACAAAACGTAGGTCATTGAATGGTCAAGGCTACTTCCGTTGCCCCTGCTTCAGGTTAGTATGATCTATATCTAGTCGCAGATCGCCAATACCGCTGGCAGCAGGCCGTGCCACCAACTCAAGCCGCTCATCACGACCCCGCCTGCGCCTCAGCCTGCAGTCGTCACGCCGCGCCCCCTTGGGCTCCGGGGCGTCCGGCTTCCCGTCCCACCGAATCACGCGCGGCAGCGGAGCGGCGACGCTCGGCCCGCTCACCTCCCAGCGGCGATGACGATGTACGGCACCAGGATGATGAGCAGCAACAGACCGACGGCCGTCGGACCCACCACCCAGACCAGGCTGGACGAGGAGTACGACGCGCCCGCCCGCGGCCGCTTCATGTCCAGACTGAGCAGTTCTGAGTACGGACTGGACGTGAACAGGTCCTGCACGAGGTGACGGCTCCGGTCAGGTCACGTGAAGTGTGGACAGGGCAGTACGGACTGGACGTGAACAGCTCCTGCACGAGGCGACGGCTCCGGTCAGGTCACATGGAGTGTGGACAGGGCAGTTCTGAGTACGGACTGGACGCGGACGGCTACCAAAGGCCGGAGGAAGTCACGTCAGATTGACAACAGCACAGTGGGCAGGATGAGATGCCCGGCCGCTACAGAGGCCGACAGACGGAACCCAGCCGCACAGTCCCCCACAGACCTGACACAGACGGCACCGCTGCATATGCCGGCTCAACAGCCGTGTAAAACCGGCGCCCAAGACCACGCAACAAACCGTCGGTTACCTCTTCCGGCCAAAGCCAAGAGACGTATCCGAGCCGGACAGTGTCTTGGCCACGGCGCCGTAGTCGCCAATGAGGAGTGGCACCCGCCGCCGCCTGCTTCAGCTGCCTCAGCCACGTGAGCCGCCCCCCCCCCCCCCCCCACTGACCTGCGCCGGCATGTCCACGACGGCATGCACGAAGATGCGGTACTTCTTGCCCTTCTCCAGCGGCTTGTTGACGAAGCCGTCGTACTTGCGACCGTCCCCGAGCGCGAAGGTGTACGGGATGTTGCGCTGGTGGAACATGGCGGTGATGTACGGCCGGTAGTTGGGCATCAGCTCGGAGCGCTTCCCCTCCACCATCTGGCGGCGGGAGAGGCCGAGTGACCGACCGGCGTCGACGGCAGGGTGCCGACCGCGCGGCGCCTGCCACATGCGCGCTTCCGGTCGGCCGCCTGCGCTCGGCCTGTGGCTGCTAGCGAGAGCAGCGCGAGGGCGGACGTCGGCCCGGCTCGACCCTTCAGCCGCGAGCTGGGCCTGCTCGAGCCGCGCTGCCGGCTGTGAGCTCTGCGCGGCGGGCGCTGCAGCGAGGCAGCGCCCGCCGCGCCGCCGCCGCTCACCTTCTTTGTGCTGTGCGAGTCCGGATGCTCCCTGACGTCGTGTTCGGGCACCACCACGACAAAGTAGTGCGAGATGGGGCCGTACTCTTCCGAGACGCACGGCAGGGTCACCGTCACCTTCTGGTTGCGCACGCCGAACGGGTCGGGCTTCGCCATCGGCTGCGGCGCTGCAGAGACGCGCAGACGGCACTCAGGCCGGCCGTACAACAGACCAATCACGGCAAGGACAGCGGAAGGCGTGCGCGTCAGACACAGTCCACGCTGACAGCGATACAGTCGTTTGGCTGTGCAGGGAGGCCGGTCACCGAACGGCGGTCACATGTGCAGGTCACGTCCCTCTGACCATCGGGCTGACCTAGCGACGTACCGATTCCACGTGAGCACGATTGAGCGGTTGTTGGTCGTCTATCGCCAACGACAGTGACATGAACAAGCCTCCCGATCACGCCAGCGCCACAACACAGTCAGAAAAGGCTCGTGAAAGCAGCTGACTAGGCTTCCCATCTCACAATGAGGGCCATAACGTACAAGCGCCTCAGCCCCGGACGATCTGTCACCTGGGGCCGATTCTCGCGCTCTAGAACGCCTCCCGCCGTCCGTCTGCCGCGCAGAGTCCCCTCACTCCTCCCACTCAGTCAGACGCGCAGCGTCGCCGCCGCCGCCGCTGCTGGCGCCTGACCTACCGGCCATCTGAGTTGTGACGCGGATCTTGGCCGGCGCGCGGTAGCCGTTGTCGTCGGGCACGGCCGTCACGTTCACCGTGTACGTGGTGAACGGCTCCAGGTCCTCGATCTGCTTGCGGCAGATGCTCCTCTTTTCGCACCACTTGGCGTCCAGGATCAGCGAGCGCGGCTCGATGCGATGCGACTGTGTTACGCCCTCGGCGTCGAGGAACTCCTTGACAGCGTCGTAGCGGATGCGGTAGTTGCGCGGGTCAAGGTGCGCCGGCCGGCGCCACGTCAGCGATACGCCGTGCGCGTGCACGCTGAGCGCGTGCAGGTTCAGCGGTACGTCGATTGGCTTCACGCGCACGCAGATCAGGTCCGAGAGACGGCCCAGACCCTGGCGGCAGACACCGCGGGTCAGGTCCGAGAGACGGCCCAGACCCTGGGGGCAGACGCCGCGGACCAGGTCCAAGACGAGTGAGGTCCAAGGACCGGGTCAGGTCTGAGTCGCTAGCCAGGTCTAAGGAGCGGGTCATGTCCAGGGAGAGGGTCAGGTTCGAGGAACAGCCAAGGCTTTTTATTTCAAAAGTGGTGTAATTTTCAATACAGTCCAACAGCAATCGTGTCGACACGGCCACATCAGACATTGGTGAGACTGCTGCTCACGGACATTCTGGCGCGCATGTAATATTCGGTTTCGTACAACGGAACGAAGACAGCATGCCTTCCTGGCAAAACACGCCCCACACACTATGGGTTCTGTGTTTAACACCGAAACAAAATGAAGTGGCACCACATAGACCACCAGCGCATCCCTGACCGGACACGGAGCCGGTGGCCGGCCAGAGCTACCTGGCCGGCAGCCCCGGACGCCTCTAAGTCGCGCCCGACCCGTCGCTTACCGACTTGCTGCGCGCGGCCACCACGATGGCGTACTGGGCGTGCTTGTCCAGGTTCTTCAGCTCAGCAGACGTGGTGATCGGCACCTTCTTGAACGACCAGGCGTCTAGGTCCGTCCCGGGCGCCATGGCGTAGAACACCTGGCGGCCGCCCGGCTTGTCACGGTCCACAGGGCGACCACGGCGGCCGACCGCCGCCGAGCGAGGACCCGACCGCCCCCGCCCGAGGACCCGACCGCCCCCGCCCGAGGACCCGACCACCGCCGCCCGAGGACCCGACCGCCCCCGCCCGAGGACCCGACCGCCCCCGCCCGAGGACCCGACCGCCCCCGCCCGAGGACCCGGCTGCCGCCGTCCGAGGACCCGACCACTGCCGCCCGAGGACCCGACCGCCCCCGCCCGAGGACCCGACCGCCCCCGCCCGAGGACCCGACCGCCCCCGCCCGAGGACCCGACCGCACTGCAGCATTCTGAGGCGCCGGCTAGTGTAACAACGGGCGTGCCTCCTCACCGACATACAGATGCGGATGCTTAGAGGGATTGTTCCACTTCTGTATGGAGTTTTGAACGGAAATACTTGGAGAGCATTCGGTGTAGTTCACAGCCCTGTTCTTCTCACGACATAAACCCCGCCAGTTTCTGATCTACACGCCCGCCCGCGAAAATGTACATTACGGTGCGTTATCGAGGGGTGAGTCTCTTGGAACCAACTGGAACAAGAGTTTTTCCTTGACACACGGATTAATGATACGCTTTCAGCTCTGTTGCACCGCACCAATGTTAATATCTGTGATGCGAGAGCAGTTTTTCTTTGATAGGCCAAGAAAGTCGTATTCGATACTAGCGTCACCTGTTTTACGCACTGGGATCTTGCTCCAACAAGCCTGAAACTTGCTACCTTCTACACGACTAGTACCTATTGGATTAAGCATGAAACAAATATCATGAAGAGCACCAGCAAAGAATTGCCAAACATCTTAAGCTGACTTTTCATTAAAGAACATTAATTTTCGGTGAAACCAAAAATTCATCGCCAGCAGACCGAGGTATGTTCCAGTTTGCGGTTGCTAACGCATCACTGTGATGTTGATTTGCAATTCATTTGCTTGTTGTGTGTGCGATATGAGTTCATTCGTTTAGTTTTGCCGGTACAGAAACATTTTTTCGAACAATTACTTGCATAAGCATGCCAAAGGCTACACGGTCGCGCAAAAATATTTTGTGATAGGCCACCCGGCTCTACTGTCCCACCACCAGCTGCCGACTACGGGAAAGCCTTGAGCTACATCAGGTGACTGAGCGAATCGAAGAGGAATCTCACTAATACCATCTTCAAGACCGCGACGATAGAAATCAGAGTACTGTGTACCAACGAAGTGATCCCTGTTCATGATCCAAAATACGTGACAAAATTGACCGAGAGGGATTTATATCAACGCAACAGAGCTACCAGCAAGAAATCAACGAAAGAAAGAGAGTGACACAGCAACGCCGCCACCGCGAAATTCAACAAGCTTCTTGATGTCGCAAAATGCAAGTGCAGGCCGACGTGCAGCTTTCCATGCCCAGTTGCCTGCACAGTGTATCAGGAGGAGGTTGCCATGGAGGACCAGTGCAGGTACCGGAAGCTTACCCTGGAGTCATATGACCGGGATACGATTGTGACTAGGGAGGCTTGCGAGGCGCGGAGGATGGCCAGACAACTCCAGGGGCGTTGTGGCTCGGCCGCCATTGAGGCAGTGTCTGCTGCTGAACCTGAGTCGCCTTCCCCGTCGACTGCTGAGCCCATGCCGCCCGCTGACCTAGCGCTGGCTGCTAGTGCTGACCCCAAGCCTGCTACGGGACCAAGTGGTCTCAGCGCTGGCGTGTCAGCTGAGAGCACGGATTCTTACACGGTTCCGTACATGGTAGGAGGTGGCGACGACACCGATTGTTCGTTCCTGTTGAGACCGCTGCCACTGTAGATAATGACGTTAACGATCTAACACCGCTCTGGCGGTTGACAGCTATGGTGGCTCGCAACGGGTCGTCGCTGCTATCATCGCCTTTCAACGAGACAGCAGAGACGGACTGGGTACTTGAAATATAATATCGTAGATCGTAAGATCTGCTGCGCAAGATGCAGGGCGAGATAGGAGACGGCTCGTTAAAATGCCTGCCTGAGCCTGGCAGCCGCTGCTACACTCATTTTACGTCCGAGTTCGGCCCGCACCCTGCACCTGCTCAACGAGCTACGCTCCGTGAGCCCGCAGCGCGACGGTCACATCAATGTGCTCAGCTGCGAAGGCACGGTTGTCAACACCGAGACGATAGGCATCGTGTTCCGGTTGCTTGAGATGACCACCGAGTCACCCGTAAACCGGTTCATCTGCCAGCTACACGGCAACGAGCTGAACCTCCTCCACCCACTGCTGACCTTAGACGGCACGACCGCGGGATCGATTCTTTTCTGAACCCATCGGCAAGACCTGTGCCGGAGAGGTCTGGGAGAGGGACGTTGTGGCATTCAAGCCTATGCCGGGCACGTGCCAAACCTGCCGGTCGACCTGATCCAGCAGCTCGGCACCAACTAGCAGCTGCTGTACCTTCTAGCCTCCTGCGTTCAAAACGGCTCTGTCCGAAGCGTGGCAGCCCAGCGGCGAATCGGACCATGGAACCACGTCAGGTAAATATGAAAAAGCATTATCCCCGAATTAGGAGCACGAACTGCCGAAGACGTCCGCGGCCGGAGCTGGAGCTTCAGCAATATGTGGGGCCCAACTGCAAAGGTATTTCTGCTACCGCGCGATCTCTGCCAACAGGCGTTTTGGGTTTCCAATCTGTGAGCAGTTGCTGTTTGGGCCGGTGCATCGAACAGGCAGGCTCGGCCGCGAGCAAGCTGTGCATGGGGGCACCCTACCCCTCCCCCTCTCTACGCACGTGGTACAAGCTGCTATATGCATTAAGTTGTGCACCAGACAATTTATTCTGAGTCATATGCTATGCATGGTATTGTTTGCATCACGGGAGTCGTTTCAGAGAAGTGAAAATCTAAAGCAGCACTAACCAAGATACCCGTGCGAGCTCATTCTCAACAGCACGTAGAGGTTCCGCCATACGTGAACCAATCAGCCAATGTCGGATCCGCATATTAGACCTTAGACCGGGACAATCTCGTACGACGGCCTAAGGAGCGCTCGGTAGCATCGTTTCCATACGCAATGGTATTTTGTATCGCTTGCCGCCACGGCTTAGTGTTACCTGCGGTGACGAACGCCGCCCAGCACTGGGTGAATGCAACGCCAGGCATCGGTTTACGGCGATATCTTTATCGTCTCGCGCGTCACGAAATTAAGTTTTTGGGAATAACTTTTGCTACGTCGTGTACTTTTGGACCCCTGCGCGAAAACTTCTTTGTCTCACTTGGTTTCGTTACTGATGACACACCCCAATGTACATACTACTTCGTGCCAACTATTTCAAGATTGCCAAGCCATCCTTCGCGGCACAATGCCATTCAAATCCTGCCATTCAACTGGCCACGCGGCGTTCAAGGTCAAGCAAATATAATTGTCAAGCCATTCACATGTAACGCTCGTGAGTGCGCTTGCCAGAAAAAACGGCCGTCAACTGGCTCTCACTTGATGTTGTGTAAGGGAGAGCCAGGTCGAGGACCCTGCAGGGACCACTCGGCCAACACGCGACTGATGTATGCACCCTGCCCCGGACAAGCGGGGCATTGCGAGCATTCAAGATGACGCAAGAAATACGATAAGACGATAAAATGGTCGGTCGGATATTCTTCACGAATCACGTTTTGTGCTGAGAAATACAAGAAGTCATGCATCCTGCCTATTTAGCGCGGAAAAAGGCCTGTAATCGACAAACATGAGAAAAGCGCTATAGCCGAGAGGTCAATAAAGTACACAGCTTAGAATCACGGAAAACAATATGCCAGAACACCAGCAAGGGCCAAAACACGAGCACGCTATTTGTCATGTCGCGAGTCCCGTCGTAACGATATTTGGTTCAGCACACAGCCATCATCACCACCCGGGAGGCTAACTGCCGGGGGATTGAAGAACTAGTGAGTGCCGTCACACAAGCGTTTCATGACGTAATCAAAAGGTGATCTATTGATGAGCATATTTACAAAAAAAAGAAGCTTTGTTGCCTAGAGCAATCTTTTCCAATTAAAAACATAACGAGAGTAATACATGAGCTTATTTCATCAAATCTGATGCTTGATTCCATATCTTCCAATGTGGAATATTCCCTTTACGGACAGAAAACAGGAGATGGACAGAACGTACGGCATCGGGGACGAAGCCAACGCTTGCGATGAGCCGCGGCCCCACCCCACCAACAGACATACCCGCCCGCCACATGACGTTCGCGCAGGTTGGGCGGCCGCGGCGTGGCGCCGTCTCGGCCCCGGGTCTCGCCCACTGACCTGGTATCCGACGATCTGTGTGGCGGTGTGCACGTGCTCCCACCACACCTCGACGCTTGAGAAGCTGGTGGCCATGGCGCGCAGGTTGATGGGCGGCCGCACCAGGTCACTCTCGGTGCTGACCAAGAAGGGCGCACTCCACGGCCCGGCGCCCACCGACGTGTTGGCGCGCGCCCGGAACACGTACGCCGTGCTCTCCTCCAGCTTGGTGAACACCACCTGCACGGCACACGGCGGCCTGACGGGCAGCACGACTGCGCGCCGAGGAGAGCGCGCCGCCATCGCTCGCAAACGCTACCGTACGTCACGGTACACCGAACACCTGACGATTAAAACAAAGGCGTTCTTTGATCACCGCGGCCGCCAACGAGGCCCCGCACGAAAAGGGTCCATACTTATCTGACAGTGTGAGAGCAGTGCTGGACTAGCTCTCAAGCACTGAAGTTCAGTTTGTTATACCAGCCGGAGTCGGCCTAATGCGTCGGCCTCTGCCAGCTATGTCAGGACAGGGAAGAGATGGGAGGCACGTGCGGGACCGGATGTCGCAAACCTTGGTGTCGTTGGGGTGCATCCGCTCCACGTGGTCAAGGTTGCCCTCCTTGTGGAGCTGCACACTGTAGCCGGTGATCTTGCCGTTTCGCTGGTCTGATCGTGGCGGATCCAGGTGAACGCCACCCGATCGGTCGCCTGGAATCTGGCGACACACCGCGGGGGGCGCGGTCAGTCCGACATCACCCGCCGGAGGGCACAGTCAGTCCGACATCGCGCGTCGGAGGGCCCGACATCACCCGTCGGAAAGCACAGTCAGTCCGACATCGCCCGTCGGAGGGCACAGCCAGTCCGACATCGCCCGTCGGAGGGCCCCGACATCACCCGTCGGAGGGCACGGTCAGTCCGACATCGCCCGCCGGAGGGCCCGACATCATCCGTCGGAGGGCACGGTCAGTCCCGACAACCACCCGCCGGAGGGCACAGCCCAGTCCGACATCACCCGCCGGAGGGCACAGTCAGTCCGACATCGCCCGTCGGAGGGCCCGACATCACCCGCCGGAGGGCACATCACCCGCCGGAGGGCCCGACATCGCCCGCCCAAGGGCCCGACATCATCCGCCGGAGGCACATCGCCCGTCGGAGGGCACGGTCAGTTCGACATCACCCGCCGGAGGGCCCGATATCACCCGCCGGAGGGCCCGATATCACCCGCCGGAGGGCACGGTCAGTCCGACATCGCCCGCCGGAGGGCACGACATCACCCGCAGGAGGGCACGGTCAGTCCGACATCACCCGCCGAAAAACTAGCACCAGCAGCACCTGTGGCAAACGCGTCGTTATCCGCAAACCCGTGTCCCGGTTTTACTTATGGCCGACAGCCGCGTGCTCCCCCGTGCGTGACAACGGATCAGGCACGTCGAGAGGTCCGAGTGGAGGCCGCCAGGATAAGCTTTTAATTACGTGGACACGTCACAGCAAAGCCCCGCTCCCATTCTAGCCGCAATACCTGCAGCGATCTGTTCGCCCAATGCAAATGTGGCCTAAACCTGTTTTGTCTGTTTGTAAACCTGTGAACCTGTGAGCCTGCTTTACCCTTTTATGTGATGTTTTATTATGCTTTTATCTCATTTTTTCATTTGATCGGAGCATTTAGGTGGCATGGGTTTCCGGTGTCGGTAAGTTCACGCTAAACAGCCCATGTTCTGTGAACCTCAATCCCACCAGGCGATCGTACAGTTTCAGATCAAAGGCAGAATTCTGTGCGGAAGTTTGGCGTGTCGTAATCCTCGGCACAGTCCACTGCGCCCTATAGCCTCATGTGACCTTGGGCGGCCGCTACCACCGACCGCAAGTCATCCCAGCCAAGGGTCAATAGCGAGAGCGGAAGCGACTCGAGTATATCATTACTGCGCGGAAGATCACACGAGACAAGATACCAAGATCGCACTACATTCCTCACGAAGCGCAAAATCCGCTGGCGCCAACAACGCTGGTACGCTGGCAAATTAGGCGCGTTTTGAAGTCAAAAGCACACAATCGTCCGAAATGCCCCCAAACCGAGTAATGCCGCGGAATAAAAAAATGATTTATGTAGGAATGGATTGTATCATCTCTGAACAATTATCGCTGACATCCTGTAGTTTTGTAGCAAAAGCATGCAATACATGGCCTAAAAAGGCATCCAGAATGTTAAGGAGTACGATTCTTCGCAAAGGCCCGAGAAAACAATCGTAAGACATTAATAGGTTCGATTGATTACAATATACAAATGCTATGAAACGAGAGAAATTACAGGGTGCTACTGCTTGTGTCTTGGTGTTTTAGGACGCGCCGACCTGCAAGTGGTCATTTTGTGCCCATTTCAAAATGTATTGGTCATTTGGTCAAATTCGGTCATTTAAAGGGCAAATTTGTTTATTTCCTGCCCTTCCTCCCCCACAGCCCACATACCATGTTTCCTGGCGGCTAAGCTGGCCAGGTCCTGAGTCGCCACTGCTGGCGCGTCGGCAGCGGCGCCCCGCCCGGCCGCCACCCACCTGAACGTGACGTTGGTGACGGGGCCGGACGGCGCGCCCTCGCTCGCGTTGTACGTGATGATCTGCTCCTGGCCGTGGCCGACGTCGTTCCGGCCGCTCACGCGAAACTCGTACTCGACGCCACGTTCTGCCGGCCGGCCGCGACGGCTCAGCCCGGGCCAGCCAGCCGACTCAGGTCTGACTCACGGCAGGAATTACGGCCGGACTCATGACAGGACTCACTGCAGGAGCCACGGCGGTGTTACGGGGGACTCATGACAGGACTCACTGTAAGAGCCACGACGGTGCTTACGGCGGGATCATGACAGGACTCACTACAGGAACCACGACAGTACTTACGGCGGGACTCATGACAGGACTCACTACAGGAACCACGACAGTACTTACGGCGGGATTCATGACAGGACTCACTACAGGAACCACGACAGTACTTACGGCGGACTCAGGACTCGGCGGGCACGTGTCCGGTACACGGCGGTGGAGTAGGGCGCACGACAGCGCGTTGCCAGCCACGCCACTGGAAGCGCGCGCGTGCACGCGTGTGTGCGTGCGTACGCGGACACACGCACCCCACCAACACCCACACCAAACTCACCTCACACTCAACTCACACCCACACTCACACACCCACCCACGAGGGGATTGGCGGGTCGGGGCGGAGAGGAGACACGCGAATTGGCCTCTCGGGGGCCCGACTAACCCAGGTCGCTGAGCCGTTTGTACTGGGTCGTGTTTCCGGCGATGGTGACCTCCCTGAGCCTGGCGGCGTCGCCCGTCCGGCCGTAGCGCAGCCGGTAGCCGAGTAACACACCGTGCGTCTCGGTCGGGCGAGACCACTCCACGTCCAGCGTCACCCGCTCCTCCTCCTTGATCACTCTGCCGGACACGTGCGCATCGGTCAGTCCCTGACGAGCTGGCGCCCACTGTCGGTCCACACTCTTCCGGCCTTCAGCATTTCCCTGAAGCACCACGACCACAGTACTCATCAACACAGTGCTCATTACAGTACTCACCCAACACATCATTCATTACAGTACTCATCAACACAGTACTCATTACAGTACTCATCAACACAGTACTCATTACAGTACTCACCAACACAGTACTCATTACAATACCCATCAGGACAGCACTCATTGCAGTACTCATCAACCGTGGTCAAGCGCACGATTTCAGCCAGGGACGTCTCGCCGCCGCCAAGAGCCGGTCCAGTGCAGCGCACACTGCGGGCGCCGCTCGCACCGCAGCCACTCACTTGATGTGCACGTCGGGCTGGCTGGGCACGCTGCCCTGTGTGGTGGCGCGCGCCGCGTCGCTGCGCGAGCCGTCCCCCTTGCGAGTGAGTGCCGACACCTGGCGGCGGCGCATCGACACAGCTCAGGCTCGCCGACACGGCCGCAGGCGTCAGACGATGGTCGGCCGCGCCCAAGGAGAGCACCGCACCGAGCGACCAGAGCACGCCACAGGCACCGGTCGGCCATCACCCCAACTGGTGGCCAGCTTACAGAGTAGACTGCGACGACCCAGGCAGCGCATGCAGCTTGCTTTCGTTGCAAGGCCAGCAGCGCTGTCTGCGCACCACGTCAACACCGACACCGACAACCCCGCGTGCGCTCGCATGACACCGCACGACCACGCCACCCCACCCAACAGCCCACCCAAACACCACGCCCACCCAACAGCCGCCGGAGCATCCACCCCTTCTCCCGGCGATATCTCATGTCTCTCGCCGCCACCTCTCCCACCAGCCGACCAAGGCCCGGGGCGAACAGAGGCGTGGGCAGAGCCCGGCGGCCGGCGCGTCCACCCACCCGGAACAGGTAGGAGGTGCTGGGCTGCAGGTCGGCCGCCGTGTAGTCGGCCGCCTCGCCGTCGCGGATCTCGTAGCGTCGCGGCCGGGACGAGCGGCCGTTGCCCTGCCGAGCGGCGCGGCACAGGCGTCAGGCGGGCGCCAGGCGGACGGCCGCCCAGCAGGACCAGGCTGGCACACGGTGACGTGATCGGTGACGTCATCCCTGCCACATCCTCAGATCACGCAAAACGCTCCAAATTCTTTTTCATTCCGTAAGTTCTTCAGTGCATCACAGAGGATCATTAGCCACATAGACAATACAGCAGCATTAGCCTTGCTCCCCCGAAAAAAAACAGGAAAACGTTGGTTAAAATCAAAACTGGGCGTGCGCATAGCTTGGAAAAAACGACAACCAGCTTAAAGTCTGTGGTGAAAATCCTTCCATCTCGAAGCCAAAGTGGCCGGGTGGCAACAGATGTCATTTAGGCAGTTCTGGGTTCCGAGGGGTTTGCACGCAAAAAACGTGGTTTACGAAATCAAGTGTGCACTTTGTGAAAAAAACATGGGAGGGACATACTGTATGCCGGGGAGTCCATGCGCCCTATTCGTTTGAGATATAAAGAACACCTTGCGAGGCGCTTAAAAACAAAACAGGGAATACCCGTTTCGATGACTACTTTCTGGCAAAACACGCTTAGGCTGAAATCGAGGGAAGTATGGATCCTATCCCTCTTCTAAAGCTCAAAGTCATCCACAGAACACAGGACCACCCATACATGAAAATGAGTGAATTTATTTTTATAAAAGTCGGCGACCAAATCCTAACATGCAGGGCCCACCATGGCCGATATGCGAGTGTGATACTGTGCCTTTATGTGTGATGTGTGCTAGCTTAAAATCGTTTACATGTGTAAGTGATGCCTGTCGCGCGACGCGCGCTGCCTGTTCAATTGAATCGTTTGCACGCATAACTGTTGCGCGATGTGTGATGCCTGTTTGCTTCAACTTGCTTATATGTTCGAATGAAACGTGATGCGTGATGTCTATTTGCTTGAAGTCGCTTGCATGTACACGTATGTTCGGGCTTTCTACTTCTCAGGTAGGCACGGTATCTTGGTAATGGCTGCCAATCGCTCTTTGTTTAATCCTCTGAATGTTGGTGTCCAGTAAAAACTGTGGCTTGCTCTTTCCAAAAAAAAACAACTGAAAAATCGAGTAGAGCATCAGCAGGCAATTCTAATTAATGTCTGGTATTGTTTCAATAAAGGCATATTGCCGAAATATCAACCTAACTATATCTCTATTCTCCTGTTTTTTTCCGAGGAATAAGGCTAATGCTAGTCTAATTTTTCATTCCTGTGTAGTGTAACTAGTTCTGGCATAGTGTTGTTTACGCGACACGCAGAGAGAAAAACCCATGTCTAGGATATTTAATTTCTAAGGCGAGCTTGCCGATGTTCACTCGCTCTCCGGGCACATTTCTTGAGTCGTGAAGGTGTTTGCTGCTGGAGATAACACCGCGCCCATCTTCGTTCAATGTCGTTGACCACGTATTTGTTAGTCTGGTGTATTTGTTCTGAACCTCTAATTTTGTCACAGTATATAACTTGAACTACCATATAAACGTGCGCATTTTACAGAGTGAAGCGCATAAAGCATAATCTTAAGTCCAATATCAAAGCACTCGGCCGCACTTGGGTGCGGCCCCACTTCCACCGCTGGCCCGGGCCTGGGCCCTAGCCGGCCGGTGACTGGCGCCGGTGCTAGACCAGGCCGGCTGCACGAGGCTGGCGTCGGTCGGACCGCCTCACCTCCGTGCCTAGCTCTTGCACGAGGACCTGGTACCCGAGGATCAGGTCGTTGCGCTCACGGTCCGTGGGTAGTGACCAGGTGAGCCGGACGGCCGTCGAGTTCAGCACGCGGGCGGTCAGGTTGCGCGGCTTGCCCGGCACTGTAGGAGCGGCGCTCAGCTCAGTCCGGCCGCCAGCCCCGCACACACACAGCACGCCCAACACCGGCCACGCGGCCACTGCCGCTAACCAAGCGCTGCCACAGCGCCGCCGCACACGGCGCCTGCCTAATCACTCACAAGCAGAGGAGATGGGAGCCGACGTTACGTTAGCAGGGATCAGTGTCTGTACAGCGCGGCTCACTGGCCGAGGACTAGCCCGCCTGGGTTATGAGAAGAACGCCATGGCAAACGCGACACGACACCCAGCTATCTATATGGCGACAGACGCGCTCGAGTCATTGTTTGAACAGAGACAAATAGAGGGACATAGAGCATGCCAAGTGGGTATTGAGAATTGACAGCCGGCGCGGTGACCTGTTGACGTGGGCTAACCGCGACTCCGCTGACTTGTGTGCTCGCCCCATTCTCCACCGCTCCTCCCCCAGGCCCCGACCCCTCCTCGGAGACGGTAGAGGGAAACTACGTCCGTCAAGTTGGCACCACATTCACATTCAGATTCAGGTCCATATTCGCGATCCAGCTGGCTCCTCAAATTACCCTGAAACTTTGCACACAGATGCAGTTTAACCTCCTGAACACAATGAGCACAAAATCTCGGACCGGTACGCCCTGTTACCGGAGATATATCAATATCAAAGATTGAGTCAAGGATGAAGAGAATGGGTTCCACGCCTCATATTCGTCATACCTAGGCAGCTCGGCATTTGAAAAGCTATAACTTTTTTGATACAGCGTACCGGTCCCAAATTTTGTGTTTATCGTAGAGGGCTAATATGTACCCACACACGGATTTCGGAAAGGATTGAAGGAGTCCGCATTTTTTTATTGTGATCTTTCATACTGTGATATCTCCGGTAATAGGGCGTTCCGGTCCGAGATTTTGTGCTCATTGTGTTCAGGAGATCCAACTGCATCTGTGTGCAAAGTTTCAGGCCAATTTGAGGAGCCCGCTGAATTTCGAATATGAAACTGAGTTAAGCATGATAAAGTGCAATACGTGCCGCATTCACGACCTTGACATCATAACAGCTATAACTTTTTTGATACAGCGTACCGGTCCCAGATTTTGTGTTTATCGTAATCAGTAGGTCAATATCTAGTAGCACGCGGAGTTTAGAAAGAATTGAAGGGGTCCACCTTTTTATCGTGATCTTTGATATTGATCTATCTCCGGTAATAGGGCGTAGCGGTCCGAGATTTTGTGCTCATTGTGTTCAGGAGATCCACCTGCATCTGCGTGCAAAGTTTCGGGGCAATTTGAGGAGTCCGCTGAATCCCGAATATGGACCTGAATCTGAATGTGGACGTGGTGCCAACTTGACGAACGTAGGGAAACTGTTACCAGCGCCAAGGGTCTGCTTCACGGCATCCATGGACACCACATCGAACCGCTACCACCTACGCAAGGTGATGAGGGAAAACGTCCAGGGCCGAGCTCGGCCATGCAAACGGCTAACGACAACGGTTGGCGGCCGAATCTGGCGGCATTCATGTCCGGACTGGCCGAGCTGGCGGCCACAGAGTCTTCAGTACTCACTGCCGGCCTTTCAGAGATGGAGGACCACGCACAGTCACGGGAGGAGGGGAGAGAGAAACAGAGAAAGAGAGGCCAGATATCAAATCACCGCACACCATGTTGACCAAAAACAAACGACAAGCAAAAGTTACCCGGCCCTCGATGCGCGCACAATGGGTCGGGGGGCGCATCGGTGCCCTAAAATAGTGGCGGGATGTCAAAATTGGTGACGACTGAGAGCTACAGACCAGAAGGCCCTGTGAAAGAAGACCATGCGCAAGGAGTGTCAAGTGATGCCTACGACAGGCCTACTGAAGAAACAGAGCAAACCCCTCCAGATACGTCAACCAGAGCGCAAGCGCGCTGCTGATGCACAAATCAATTGATGTCGTTAGAACGGCCGTTTCGGCCCTTATCGCATGCTTCATGAGGCTTCCTTCACGTCTCTATGATCTAAGTGACCCCCGCCTGAACACTCTACACCTTTGCTACAGCCCATAACCCTTCTTGAAGACGGCTAATGCTTGGTAACACTTCTGACAGCGCCCAAATCACACACCGCACACCTTTGGGCACTGTCTCAATTCCGGGGCTCTTCTGCGTGACGAAGCATGGGGAGGCGTCCGCCACACAGAACGCACAGCCAGTTATCCCGGCCGCCTCGTGTTCAGCAGGCCCCCAAGCACCATGGCACGGCCCATGGATACATTTTCTCGGCAAACAGCAGCGGTAGCAAACCCTGTCTGCCATGGCTTGGACTGGCCACAGCGCCCGACGGCGCCGCGTCAGAAATGATAGTTGGCAGCACGGAAGTTGGCATTCTAGCCGGTCAGGCCGACCAAGCGCAGACGGCCACGGCCGCCTGGAATCAAGCGGTGGCGATTCTGGGGTGTGAACACGTCCGCATCGGCCAGCCCAACGCAATGTATCGCTAGGTGACAAGCCGAGTGTTCCCGGCACACACACCATGAAGTGTTATGAATGAGGAATCTCTAGCCCCCGCAAAACGGGTGCCACGTTTTCATCTCAGTTTTGAGGGGGTCTGCTGTTTCGAGCAGTACCTTTTGGTTCACCTTCACCTGACCGGAGCCGGCTTTTTTTGGCGTGTCTGAAGCTAAAAACGACCCCGACCGTCCTCATGAGTTAATTTGACGTCTTGCCCAGTGCGCGTGCTCTAACCCCTCCCAGCCCACTCCTCGGCTGGAAAGGGTACCTATTTACGATTGCGTATGCTTGCGCGCTGGAAATGTGCAATAAAACTGTGCGCTAGGTCACAAAGAGTTGCTAGTGACAGATAAAGAGACAAAACACCAAAAAGAGCGAGAAAGAAAGGCATCTCAGTCCGCACCCGGATCCGTGATGCTACATAGAAAGGTTTATGGCGACATACCGTCTTAAACGCAGTTTGACCAAATGCCAGCGGTTCATTCCCAACACAGTACATATCATATTTCCTTTAAAGCCGCCTGGATATATAATAGAGCTCCAGACCTTCCCCTGCGTAGCACTGGGTGAGTTTGGTGCTTTTAGCCATGAGCAATGTTTCCTGGCGTCTGACAGTGGGGGGACCGGTACGGACAGGGACGCAGAAATCCTTTTCGCAACATCCTGAGGTACGGCTGCACGTTTCCCGAAATGCTCCAAAGCGCCCGCAAAAACAGGAATGTCATCCTGGTGGCTGGTGTTAGTAGCTAGTTCTAGTGGTTTCAGACGGTTTTCAGTGGTTGCTTCCCCCCCCCCCCCCACACACACGAAACCGGGCTCCAAAAGCGCAAGATACTTTGGCCCAACGAAGCTTTAGTGCAGGAGATTTCTTAAGATGGGATATCAATAAAGGAACGAAACGATGCCGGGCGATATCAAGACGCTTTCGGAAAATCTCCCCGATCAATTTTGAGTCGACGCCACGACCACCCGACCAGCTCCCAGCTCATCAATGAAGCGGATGTGATTCAGGCTGCAGCGGCCTGCGCCCCCCCCCCCCCCCCCCCGAACCCCGTACCAGCCGGCCCGGCCGGTGGAGGCCGCGAGCCGGCGCAGCCGGAGCACGCCAGCCAAACATCCGTACGGAAAGCAGCCAGAACTGTACGTGAGACGGCGATCGGACGCCCGTCAGTGCCAGGCACGATGTGAGGTCCGATGTATATATATATATATATATATATATATATATATATATATATATATATATATATATATATATAAGTGGAGTATAAAGTGAGACTACTGTGCACGCAAAACAACAACATGGTGTGAGTGCACGGTGCTGATCATTCCGCGGTGCTCGAATACAAAGCCAAAGTACCGGCCCAGACAATTACCATGCTCCTCGGTGCGGAACGGGATGGCCGGCGTGGCAGCACCCTCGCCTCTGCCAGAGACGGCCGCCACCCACACGTAGTACAGCGTGTTCGGGTACAGGTCCTTCATCTCATAGCGCTCGTGCAGTGGCACCACCATGCGCCGCTCCACCTGCGGAGATCGGGTCAAACGAGGTGAGGCTCGGTGGCCGGCCGCCGGCCGTCGCGGCCGGGCGGCGCCACCAGACCCCATGCGGCTGCCACCACTGGTAGCGCGAGTGGCTGCGCCGAGCCCAGCCAGCCGCGAGCGGAGGGTGGCGCCGCGTCACCCCGGTCCTCTCCCTGGCGCCGCCGGCTACCGGCCCGGCCGCCGCCGCCGCCGACGTAGCCGCGGGGCTTCGCGGGTTCGGGCTAATTACGGGCGCCATTGCGCCAACAGCGCCAATCGGCTCAGGAATGCGGCCGGGCGTCGGCGGCAGTTTGCCTGCAGGGACCCCCAGGCGGCGGTCCGGCACCGTGTCGATCGCGAGCAGTACGGAGCCAGGCTTTGATCGGTGCAGAGCGGCGGGCACGGCGGCGTCCAAAGCCCGAACACTGAGTCACCCGCGCCACGCGCACAAGACGCGCCGCCGTCGGGACCCGCCGCCAGTCAGTCAGCTGATGATGTGGGGATCGCTCGCTGCCAGAGCCAGTCCGCTTAGAATCCACACCCGACTCATTTGTCGTCTGGGAAAAGCCGCCGTGACCGAGCGTCTACAGGAGCTACTCAGTGATGCGCACAAACCACATCCGCACGCATACGAACAAGCCTGTCGCAAAGACGGACCGCTAGCATCGCCATTCGGACTGAAACAGAGAGGTGCGCTATAGCCTCAGCAGGCTGCACGCTTCAGCCCCGCCGGCGACCATGGCCGTAGCGGGGAGCTTGTGGCCGCCCGGATAACCCTCGACGTTACCCTCCAGTCCCAGAGCAGGAGCTCCAGTCCGCATCAAAACTGGTCACAGAGAACGATACTGTGCAATATCTCACCATAAAACAAAGACAATAAAACAATGACCCTAACTTATGTCAATCGATCGCCTCCGCTGAATGACGACGAATGACGTGAAACCACGCGTGAAGATGCCCAGCAACTGCTGATGACGTGAGCTGATGCGGACATAGCACCGGCTCCAGCTGAGCACTGCTGGTAATGTGAGCTGATGCGGACATAGCACCGGCTCCAGCTGAGCACTGCTGGTAATGTGAGCTGATGCCGACATAGCACCGGCTCCAGCTGGGCACTGCTGGTAATGTGAGCTGATGCCGACATAGCACCGGCTCCAGCTGAGCACTGCTGGTAATGTGAGCTGATGCGGACAGAGCACCGGCTCCAGCTGATCACTGCTGGCATCCGGCGGTCTGGGATTTAAATGTGACGACACCATATCGCGGTGACGTGATTCAAATAAACACACAGATCTGTGCAGCTCACAGGTGCTGCCCTGTCCGGGCAGCAGCAGCACGGAGGGACCGATTACACGCCCTGATGTCGCTCACGGCGAATCTAGTGGAAGGGAACGACCGCAAGATCGCAGCAACTCCCTCCCAGTTTGGCTTCCGGGAAAATCGGAAACCGGAGCTACGTCCGCCTCGATACATGTGATGAGGCGGGTCTGGGCTCCCCGTCCACCTGGGCTATCCCGCCTGGCCGTGCTGTCACATCCTTCGCCAGTCATCTCCAGCTCCCGCTGTGTCAGCCGGCACTGGGCCGGCCCAGCCCACCAGAGCAATAAACACAAGTGCAATAACGCGCAGCACGCCTGTATTGATGCGCAACGCGCGCCAAAGAAACGAGAGAGAATCCCCCCTCCCCCGCCCCAAACGGCTGATCGCAAGACTTCCAAAACAAATAAAATTGGCGTTTGTGATATTTTTCTGCCTTCATATGTGAGCTTAGAGTGAATACACACGATGACGTCACGAATAAGCTTTTGCCGCAACTTATTTGATTTAGAATGAACTGACCTATGCTCACCAAAAGACTGGCATATGCGATTTTTCTTCTGTCTTCATATGTGATGTTCACCGATCGTTTGAGAAACATTTCGCATCTCTGTCCAGAGCATGTTCGGAACTTTCCACAGATCTTGTAGTGCACAAATGAAGGACGTATGGACGCGATGGCCGTGCGGCACCCAGCTCCGCGCTATCACCGGAGCGTGCCATCATCGGAGCGTACCATCACAGGAGCATGCCATCATCGGAGCGTACCATCACAGGAGCGTGCCATCACCGGAGCGTACCATCACTGGAGCACGCCATCACCAGAGCGTGCCAGCGACGACGGCGTCGAGCGACAGCTGCCCGGCCGGGCCGGCGGCGGGCGGCGGTGGCCGTCGCCGGCGCGCCGGCGCGTGCGTCACTGCCGCCCGTCCTGCCGTCCGTGTCACCACCTCTCGAGAGCCGTCCTGTCGCGCCCAGCTGACCCAGAGGGTGCTCGCCCTCGCCGGCGTGTCGTCGTCGCCGCACTCCACCGCTAGGCGGCCGGTCGACAGCGCCAAGTGCCCGGGACCACGCCCGGGAGAAAACGTGGCGCGCGCCATCCAGCACCGCGCTTCCAACACACGGCGAGCAGAGCGTGCAATGAGAACGTTACGATGCCAGCCGAAAGCCTGCACAACTCCAAGCTCCGCGGAGGCGCCGAAAGGACGGGCCGAAGAGCTCGGTCCACCGCGCCTCCGATCACAGAGTGACAGCATTCGCCAAAAAGCGCACATGCGCTGGGTCTGTGCATCTCAGCGTTCCACGATGGAAAAATAACTCGCCAAGTACGTAACACAACGCTAAACTTTCAAATATGCTTGAAAGAAGCTTTTGAACGCATGGCCACCGGTGGAGTGAAGGCATTCCATGCCATTTCCAGAAACAACTAAAAAACTGTTCCAGATGGGTCCACCAACTTTTCAACGCACGCCAAACATCAGCTGGACACGCTTCAGCAGAATGTTGATGCTGCTGCTATGTCGGGCCAGTGAGACATGACAAAAGCTAAGGTTTACATGGCTGGCTGCGCTTCTACAAGCAGCCAAGCAGCTAATTTATCCGACACAACTAACGGATCATGCGCTAATGCTCCAATGCGCACCTCCAGACGGTCGTGGGTTATCATCTATCCCCAGACAGTACCTGAATATCTCTTACGCGGGTCACACACGGGTTTCGTCGTATGATAGAGCGGAGGCGGGCAAACACCTCCGTGGCTTTTGACAAACACGCCACGTCTCTGGCATCACGTGGAAAAACCGCCTTAAAACAGGTTGATTCTTTCCCAACTGTTTCCTCGTGCTAGATCCCCTAAAGTATTTCTGGTCACATGTTGACGCCTGCAATGGAATGTTTATGAGGCAAAACGGATTAATCAGAATTTGTGCTATCAGCGGCATGGAAGAGTGAGGAGTGGCTATGACTGATTTTCAGGCCGTTGTCGGCCGACCCCGTCAACAAATGAGCAGCTGCCTCCGCCGGACTTCTGCCAAAGTTGGTCGGCCGAGCGGCGGGCCCAGTGGCCAAGAACGCGAGTCGTCGAGCCCAGTTGCTCAGCTGAGGGAGCAGCCTGCCTCCGGCGCTCCCGGCGTCGCTCCGCCCCTCCCGGGAGTTCCCGGCGCTCCGGAAAACACTGCCGTCAGGCCGAACTCGACCGCCTCTTCAACCGACCCACCCGGGCGGTCGGCTCCCGTCGGCACCGGCGCGACGCAGCCGGAGGCAAAACACGCCTATCGCCTTCAATCAGACCGATCACGGCACGCCATCGGCCGCAAACTTAGGACCCGGACAGCCGAGCCGCGCTCGCAAAGCTGACACAGGAACGCCGACCAACTGGCACCAACTCAAACGGCGTCCGTGCGCGGCGCCGGTGGACCGACGGCGGTCCGGCGAGGCGGCGGCGGCTCAAAGCGAGGCCCCGCCGCATTACCGGATGAGCGTCGTCACCGTAAACTAAAGCGGCGGCGAGAGGAGACGCCGCTGATGCGCCGGAGCCGAGCCGTCTGAGCCGGAGGGCGCCGCAGGCGGGCCGCACCACGCCGCCGCGGCCCGCTTGCCGCCAATACACGGCCGGCCCGTGACGGACGGCGCCGGGCCACGAGCGCGGCCGAGCGGCAGCAGCCACTCCGCGGCAGAGGTGGGCGACGGCCGACCGGGCGGCGGCGTCGGGACACAAGTACACAGCGGCACGGACACAGGCGAGACAGCAGTATGGACAGAGAAGTTGATGTTGTCTCGCTCGCCAGCCAGCCAGTCAGCCAGCCACATAAACACACGCTGCAGAGATAGATACGGGACAGCATCATTAACACAGAAGAGGATGACACCGGCACAGACGAGACAGCAGCATTTGACACAGAGGGTACGGAAGCACTGACACATACACCAAAACCGACACAGACACAGACGGGACCGAGATACCGGCACCCATTACATAGCAGCACCGACACACCGGCCTCGGCCGAACAGCGACAAAGACACAGACGGGACCGAGATACCGGTACCCATCACACAGCAGCACCGACACACCGGCCTCGGCCGAACAGCGACAAAGACACAGACGGGACCGAGATACCGGTACCCATCACACAGCAGCACCGACACACCGGCCTCGACCGAACAGCGACAAAGACACACACGGGACCGAGATACCGGTATACGTATGCACGCACACACACACGCACGCACGCGCGCGCGCCACACACACGCACACACACACACACACATACACACACCAACCTATTCACGCCATTCTGTTTTGTTGGGACATGTGTGCTGGACCTTGTTTGTGGGTACACCACCAAAACGGGCCTATAATTAGTACAGTTTAACCCTGAAACGCCCCATTAGAACTGATTAAGGCCTAATTCGGGCTTAGCCCGCAAATATACCACAATCTAAACAGCGTGTATTGAAACAACAGAGATTTAGAGATGGTGTGAAAAATTTGGCCTATGGGTACATTACTCATGCCCATATTTGGCACGTCCCCACATACCATGCCATTTACATTGTGTGTGTACACCAGTGAGACAGCCGTCCATAAGGGAAGATCGGGGAATCGAAATCACCGTAAAGCAGCTGTCGTGTGGCAGCAGAAGCCAATGACAAACAGATCCCACAGCACTGACTGATAAGCGAATGAACTTCCGGAAGCCCGAACAACAAAAACTGAACGTCAATGTTCGTCTGGCAGCAGACACAGCGTTTGAGAGTGTTTTCCTCACCAATTATATGCTTATCTGAGAACACGCAACATGTTGCGACGTGATAACATGTTGCCGGCAGGCGGGCGAGCCGACACAGCCGGCCTGCCGATACAGCCGGCCTGGTCACGCTACAGCACGGCCCGGCTGCTCCAGTGAGCAGAGCCGACTGTCCGTTGGTGCACCGACAGCCACGCTCTGGACGGGCTCCTCTCTGGGACGTCACGGGATGACCGTAAAGTGGCCCACAGATCGCTGGCCCGTCTGTCATTCGATCGCGGTCGCTGTCGGGAGCCGCTGTCGCCGACGCCGGGCAGTGCCTGGCCGCCCTCTGCGGAGGCCTCGGGGCGCGCCGGGCGGGCGGAGCGCGCCGGCCATGAGCGCGCGTCCGCAGGTCCGGTCGCTCACCTTCTCGTATGTGTTGTTGTAGTACACGACGTAGTTGATGATGCCCCCCCTGGAGTGCACGGGCCGCTCCCAGCTGAGGACGGCCGTTGTGGCGCCCTTCTCCACCACGTCCAGGCCGTTCAGCTGGCTGGGCACTGCGGCGGTGAGCGCGTCTGGTCAGCCGCGCCGCACACGCCGCCCACGCCCGACCCCGCGACCGACACAGCGGCCAGCACTGGGCCAGGTGGTCGCCATGGTCACCCACACAGCGGACCAGCCCGTCCACGGCGGCCCACTCGGAAGCAGCGTCAGCCCCACAGACGTGTGGCATGTCAGACAACTCACAACTGCCCATTGTCTGAAGTCGCACCGGCCGACGCCCGCCCTCTCCGCCTGGCAGCGGGCCACAGGTTCGCCAGGTGACGAGGTGCCATGTCAGCGCTCCACCCGGCCGGTGTCACGGCCCCCTCCCGGGGCGGCAGACGCCAGCCATTACACCCGTACACACGCCATTGTCGCGGCCGTAACCAGCAACAAGGGCCTGATCCCCGGCGACTCTGTCGGCGCCGCCGCCGCCGGCCAGCCCCGCCGCCGCCGCCGGCGGACCCAGGTGTGGAAGTAGCCGGCAGTCGGACCAGCCTTCGCAGCCAGTGGAGACCCGGAGCTAAGCTTAACACGCACTGCCAAATGAGGCTATTAAGTGACGAAGAGGTTTCTGTCAACTTTAATTGACACAGTTCAGGAAGATCCAAGAGGTACTCAATCTCATATTTCATGTAATCAAATATGGCTTCTTCTGGAGCACTGGTTCCGCTCAGACAGCCGGCCGAGCTTCAGCTTTCGTTAGCTCGCTGAAAGTCATCAGCGACTATAAAAAATCGACGCCGAAGATCCAGACTTTGAAATACCCTGCGGGCCTTTCCGACAGATTTGGACAATCGTAAAAGCATGTAGAACTGTGGAAGGCTCGAGGCAAAAGGGCATCGCCGTAATTTGACACATGCGCGTTTTCCACGGGTCCAATGCTTCTCGCCGTGCCATTTTCCCTCGTCGATACAACGCACAACCTGACACAATGCCGACAACACGCACCACACATCTGAGCTTCAATATCGCGACTGGTGATCTGCTGCCACACATGAAGCACCGGCCACGAGTCCACAGCACCCGGCCAGCCCTGTCCTGCCCTCGTGATGGGTGATCTGTTGTCACACACGGAGCACCGGCCACGAGTCCACAGCACCCGGCCAGCCCTGTCCTGCCCTCGTGATGGGTGATCTGTTGTCACACACGGAGCACCGGCCACGAGTCCACAGCACCCGGCCAGCCCTACCGTGCCCTCGTAATTGGTGATCTGTTGTCACACACGGAGCACCGGCCACGAGTCCACAGCACCCGGCCAGCCCTGTCCTGTCCGCACGCAGGCCCGCACGCAGGCCTGCACGACAGGCTGGAGGGAGAGAGCCCACAGACGGCCTTGGAGCCGACAGCGGCCGGTGCATCACTTACCGCCCTGTTGCGTCTTGGCGCGTACCGGCACCGAAATGGGCCCGGGCCCGGCCAGCGTCTCGGCCTGTACACGGAGCGTGTAGATCTCGTGCGGGACCAGGCCGGAGAGGGTGATGAGTGTGCCGCCGCCGGCGTACACCACCTCCGACTCCCACTGCTTCAGCGGCAGGTCGGGCGTCATCGTGAAGTAGACCTTGTAGCTGGTGATCTGCACGGCAGTTGGCAGCGTCATGACACCGCACCCATGATGATGCAGGAGCAGGAGCGACCACGCAGATCGCTATCCCAAATTCGAACAACACATCACGATAACAGCGCTGACACGGGTCAGCTGACAGCGCTCCCTGCTCACTCGCTGGGAACGGCGGCTTGCAGGCAGAGAGGAGCAAAGCCAGGGAAGGCCTACGTCTCACCAGAGCACGGGACTCGCCCTTTTCGTCTCCGCCGTCCCGGAAGCCTCGGTATCTTGGAGAGCCGAGAGGCACTGGGGACGGGGACAGCGCACGGCATAGAGCACCCGGAACGGCACACTGTAGGCGGCTCAGCCGGCAGCCGGTGGCCAGCCGGTGGCCAGCCGGTGGCCAGCCGGCGACCAGCCGGTGACCAGCTGGTAGCCAGCCGGTGACCAGCCGGTGGCCAGCCGGTGACCAGCAGGTGACCAGCCGGTGACCAGCCGGTGACCAGCCGGTGGCCTGCCGGTGGCCAGCCGGTGGCCTGCCGGTAGCCAGCCGGTAGCCAGCCGGTGGCCTGCCGGTAGCCAGCCGGTGGCCAGCCGGTGACCAGCCTGTGGCCAGCCGGTGACCAGTCGGTGGCGCCTGCGCGGCCGCGGCCGCCGGCCTCTCACCTGGACGACAGGCTGGTCGGGGCTGTCCCACATGACAACCAGCGTGCTGGAGCCCAGCGGCCGCACGTGCACGTTCTTGGGCGCCGAGCCGGGCTCTACAACAGGCGGACAGACGCACCCATCACACACCGAGCCTAAGCGGACGACGACGACCCAGCGGCGGATCACGCGCGTCACAGCTGACGGCAGCTCGCCGAGCCGAGCCAGACTGCCGCTGGGACTCCTAGTCTGCCGCGCACGCAGGCAGGCACAGTCACCGGGCGGCGCCAAGGCCGGCCGGCGGGCCCGTCTTGACCGCCGCCAGGTGCGCCCGTCACGCCGGCCAGTCGGCGCCGCCGCCATTTCAAGCACGCCGTCCGGAAACCGGACAGCAGCGGCGCACACGTGTCCTTTCAGGCGGGCGCGTGCCCGGCCTGCCGTCCGCTGGCCGCCTCACGGGACGGCGGCTCCGGTCACCGGCCAAGTAGCCGGCCACGGCACCGAGAGCCGCAGCTGGCCACGGCACCGAGGGCCGCAGCTGGCCACGGCACCGAGAGCCGCGGCTGGCCACGGCACCGAGAGCCTCAGCTGGCCACGGCACTGAGAGCCGCAGCCGGCCACGGCACCGAGAGCCGCAGCTGGCCACGGCACCGAGAGCCGCAGCTGGCCACGGCACCGAGAGCCGCAGCTGGCCACGGCACTGAGAGCTGCAGCTGGCCACGGCACTGAGAGCTGCAGCTGGCCACGGCTCCGAGAGCCGCAGACGGCCACGGCACCGAGAGCCGCAGACGGCCACGGCGCAGGCTCGGATTACACGCGCCTCACGAGGGTTCGAAGCTTCGGTATGATACTGCCCATCGCCTAAACACCCGCCGTTAAAACAGCACAGCGGGTTCACTTTCAACGGCGCAACAGGTTCGCTTCGTGGTGCGCCCTGAGAAACCGCTATCACACGGCGCTGTTCGCTTCCAAGTCACGGCGGCAACGGAAGCTAAAACAAACAAACGCGCGCTATCCAAAATCACAGCTACGCTCCCACAGGTGTGCGATAATGTTGCACGCTTCCAGCACAGACAAACGCCGGCAACGGCGCTCTTTCGTCCGTTTCA
The DNA here is from genome assembly GCF_011947565.3 of Pollicipes pollicipes. Taxonomy (NCBI): domain Eukaryota; kingdom Metazoa; phylum Arthropoda; class Thecostraca; order Pollicipedomorpha; family Pollicipedidae; genus Pollicipes; species Pollicipes pollicipes. Next base: position 1,252,700 of record NW_023597054.1, read on the forward strand.
AATTCATGCAGTCCATAGATACCAGGAAAGCAGCGTGAATAAAAGCGGCTGACAAACAGTACAGATGTTAAGTGCGCAGCAACACAAGTGCGGACATTACACGCAATCGACACAGAAACGATGCTTCGAAGTGTGGGAAACGCATTTCAGTGAAAAACCCGACCAGCACTCAATAATTCGTCGGCAGCGCCGAGTGGACCAGACAGAGCAAAGAAAACAGAAACCGAAGACCTGAGAAAACACAAATCAACTTACGGGAGCCTCTGAAGGTTACCGGTGTGACGCGGAAGAGAAGGCAATGACATTAGAGCCTGATCGGCGGCCGGTGCCGATCAAAGCCAGACGCGTTTGCGTGGCGCGCATGAGTAACACATCAGGTGGCAGGGCGGCGGCGGGTCACAGGTACACTGCTCTCGCTCTCTCGCTCTCTCGCTCTCGGGGGACAGTGGGGAGGGAACACGCTCCCGGCCGCGCCGCCGCCAGCCCGCCGACCGCAAATAAGGCGACGCGCCGCGGCTCGCGCTGACAGTGGCCGCCTGCTGATGCCACGCGCCGGTGGCCGTAATCGGCCCCCGACTAAGCCACGCCTGGCGGCCGGCCGGGTCGGCGGTGTCGTCTCCAGCCGGGCGCGCTCCGGCCGCCCAGCCGCCATCCAGACGCGACACCTCGCCGGTTGCACACATGCGTCCATAAACAACCCGACACATTACAGCGTTTTCAAACACCGCTGAGTCTCTGTCACAAATCCGCCACCCTGAAACCTAGGGCTACGAGTCATGATTCCGAGGAACAGGTTAATGGACGCCCTGACGAGACGACGGCGGTCCAGCCTGTCCATAATGAGGTCACGGAAACGGGTCCACCAAGGCACCACCGGTACCCACTAACACGCGTTTCCGAGCAGCTCGTCGACTCTGTGGCCGCTCCAACAGGTGTGTGGGCCAGCCCAGGTGCCCCTTCCCCTCCCCCTCCCTCGCTTCCAACACCCGACGGACGGGCGGCACGTGCAGTGTTAGCTGTTCCCGACTCGAATGTCGTAAACCAGGCGGCCGTCGTCGGTGTCGAGACTCTCCCCGCCCACCGGCGTGAGCGGTCCGGAGGCGCGTCAAGCCAGCCATCCCACACGCGCCCTCACGGCTACACGTCCCACCTGCCTCCTTCCCCTCCCTTCCTCCGGCAGGCCGCAGGGAGCGGCGGACGTTCCCAGCAGCGCAGCGCCGGCCGGCGCCGACCGTCCACCGCCGGGGTTGACGGCGCGCGTGCGCCGTACTCGGCCGGCCGACGGAGCCCGCCCGAGGCTCACCTGTCAGGCCCGTGGTGACCTGGACGGGCGCGCTGGGCCGGCCGCGGCCCAAGTTGTTGACAGCGATCACGCGGAACTCGTACTCGGTGAACGGCGCCAGGTTGGGCACCGCGTAGTGGAGCGATATCACGCCGTTGATCTCCTGCGGCCGAGACACCGGCGTCATCAACGGAAGCGGCGCGCGGGCGCCACACACCGGCGCCATGTCGCCATGGCGCAGTATGGGCGCAGACACTCTGGACGTCACCACCGGCGCCATGTCGAGCGTGTTGAGCGCACACAAATACTGACATTACCAAGCTGGGAACTGTCAGTCGCGTCAAAGGAGTCAAACCCACTCATGTCAGTGCTCGGGAATTTTGCAAACGCTCCTTAACGAATAGCTGCAAGCAGATGTTGTCACTTTATGAACTGTTTACCGTGGAGAACGCACCACTACGACAAGCACCTTGCATCTAAGTGCCAGCCCATGTGCGGAGAAAATAAAACGCTTTTGTTGTATGATAAATGCACGCTTAATACACTGGATAACGTCACTAGCAGCCGGTGGTTTACGAACGCCAAACGCGATGCCTGTGCCAGTCGGCATGAACAACACGCTGACCGCCCGCCGACTGACTGAACGTGCGGCACAGCCCGGCCTCATGCCCCGCCCCGTCCGCGCGCCGGCCTCACCTGCTGCCGATTGGACAAGCGCCACAGCCGCTCCGCCCCGTCCGGGCGCCGGCCTCACCTGCTGCACACCGTACTTTTGGCTGTACTGGATGACGTAGTACTTGATGGTCTCCTGGTCCAGGTCATACGACCACGAGAGGCGCACCGCCTCTGAGGTCACGTCCAACACGCGCAGGTTTGTCGGCGGCCGCGGCAGCCCTGCGGGCCACATTCAGGCGACGTCACCGACACTGGTCACAGCGGGGCCGTCTGGTCCGCGCTCACACATCGCCTCGGCGTAGCGCTCGCCGCCGGCCAGCGCGGCGCGGCACCCGCGGCCCTCCTATCTTCGCCTGCCTGCAGCGCGTCACGCGTCGCACGCCTGCGAGACCGCGCCCGAACTTGAGGCGATTTCTGGGTCTCAGTGATCGGCGGTCTCTCTGGTTCGTACCTCACGTCCCGCCATGAGGAGATCATGCAACGTCAAATGAAGGGTGCTGCGGCGACCCTCTCCTGAATTCCTCGTCACACTCCAGCGGCTCCTCAGCGCCCCTCGCGGCTCCTGGTGTACCCATCTCCTGGCTCATGCGATACGCTCCTGAGCTCCAATGGTGTCCTCCGGTTTCTATGGCACCCATCTCCCAGTTTCTCCGGTATCCGCCCTCCACCTGCTGCTGCTGCGCCCTTCTCTCGGTTCCTGTGGTACCCATCCCCGGCTCGTGCCGTGCCCGTGCTCCTGCGACGCCCCTCCCCCTGCCAGGCTCCTGGGCCCGTCAGCGAGTCGGCCTGACCCAGCCCGGGGGCAGGTGTCAGCGCCGGCCGTCGGCGAGGTCTTGCCGTGCTGTCAGCGGGGCTCTGGGGGGCGTCTCGGCGGATTTACGCCCGATGAGTTCACTGCCGCCAGCCGGCGCGTGGCGGCCAGGGAATCCTGTCAGCCCAGCCCGGCAGCGGCACGCTGCCGGGCTGGGCTGCGTGACCGCTCAGGTCCAGCGCGGCGGACACGACAGCAAACGTGCACAGTGCGGGACCGTTGATCAGCGAAAGCAAGGCGACCGAAAGCCAGCACAGCAGCAGGCAACCGGCGCAAACGTCACAGCGTGGATGGAGCGGCCCGTTACGCACAAAACATCCCATAACGGACCCCGTTGCAGAAGAGGAGAAGTCTAGTTGGGGCTGCCGGGCGTCCAGTGCGGTAAAACAGCCACGGCCGGCCTCATATAGCCGCACGAAGGTCGTGAGCACAGTCGCACCTGTCCGTCAGGAGCTAAAGCCCCGGGGCGTGAGCGGCTATCCAGATACTCCGACATACACGCCGTAGCTTGGACAACTGTGCTGCGCGCAATGGTCGGAAAATGAAGGGCAATAAATAGTACATCTACCTAGACAGTTATGGTGGAAGACCGTAGCAGGCCATTTCACAGTTATTTCCCTTCCGAGGCACGAACATCAACGTGCTCGGTTATGCAGCTTTACACGAGAGCAATACTATGGGTCTCAGTCGTAATTGAAGGGTTAGATGAAAAATAAAGGTGTATTGATAAGCAGCATTAATATTATACACACGTAATATTGATACTGTTATCACTACACCTCCTTTAGGCATGGTTCAACGAGGAAGAAGACCCAAAAAACTATTTCATGCATGAGAAATGTTGCTCACAGCTGCACTGAACAACCAAATATTTTATATACAAGTATGTTTCATTGTCCTGTACTTTTGCTCATTCATGTATATTTGCTGAAATTTTGATGACTTACAACGGTTTGGAACTTCATATTTACGACAGGTGTTGTTCTTCTATCTAATATGGGATGTTTTATCATCTCTTCTGTCGGCTGCTGCGGTAAAACCGTTACAAATAGGCAGCATAACAATGCCTTCGTATATTTGATCATGAGCAAGATGGTCAAGCCGCTACCCTACCCAGCCGTTATTCCAACCGGCCACCACCAGGAAATGTGCCGCATCTGGACAGGAGTCGCGCGACGAAATGTGACGTTCGCGTCGTGCGGCAGCAGCACCGACAGCGCGCTACTTAGACCGTATGGAGCGGGGCGGGCAGGCGACGGGCGCCGGTGCAGCGACCTCTCCGGCGAGGTGAGAGTGGCGCGCGCCGCCGGCAGCGGACGTCACGCCCCTCCTCAGCCGGTGCGGAGAGTCGGCCGGCGCTCGTCTCGGGCGGGCGTGACAGGATGCCGGCAGAGCGGCGGCGCCGGCAGCCGGACCGGGGGCCGAGCCGGCGCCGTCGCATCTCTGCGTCCGTGTCGACTGAGGCCGCGACACCGACCGCAGCTGGGTCATACAGCCGCCGCCCGGGCACCGGGCGGCCGCGGTGTCAGCCGGCCGGTCTGTAGACGAATTAGTCTGTACTGTAGTCAGCCGGCCGGAGCGGCCACGTGCGACGGCATGCTCCCGCGGACCAGTGACGTTCGAGGCCCCGCACCGGGCGCGCGGCACTCGCCACCCACCAACGCTAAGGCGAATTATTCCCTTGGGGTGCGGGACAATGCAAAGTTAGTTGCCGGCGACGCACCTGGTGTCCGGTCCGCCCAGTCGGCGAGCGCTCCAAGACGACAGTTTGTACCCCCGATTTGAACTCCGCCGCCCTCAGACTACCATAGCGGCCAGCGGCGAAAAGAGCCGCGTATCGTAGGACTACGTCACCAGTGGACACTCTGGGCACCCCGCGTCCGGTCGCAGCGGTGCTCAAGTCCGTTCTCGGAATCGGACGGGCCCTGCCGGGCACCCGTTTGGCCCGTCTGATGGCACATGCATGGTGTCGGGCTAGGTTACGGTCAGCTATTGGCCCGGCCGGCGCGATGACGTCGCAGCACTCTGCATGCCACGGCGCTCTACGGCAGAACGACCGACTGCCACGCAGCTCGTGTCACGGACACGCTGCAACGCCATGTGCACGTCTGCATGCCAATTACACCCCGCCCACATGCACCCGGCACCATGGAGCTCAAAATTACTGATGGAGGTGGGCACGGACGGGCACGCACCACCCGCTTGACGACAGACGCTTAGACTAGTTACCGTTTGAGCCTCTGTCAAGCGCGCTCCGACTAAAAATACGACGAGCACTGTCGGCGCGGACGGCATGGAGGGGCTTCAGCTCGCCTGCCACCGGCCCATCGGCCAGCGCGTACACGACACGGCCGTGGCACGAGGTGCGCGCGCGCGCGGACCACGCCGGCCGGCCGGGCCGTGTCGTGTTTGGACCCGGTGCGTTAGGCGACCAGGCGTGCGCGCAGGTGCAGGGGCGTGCAGGGGCGTGCGGGGGCGTGAGAGGGGCGGGGCGGTGGTCACAGCGGCGGCGCGCCATCGACAAACGCCGTGGCAACGTCACCGTCATTGGCCGCCGACGCCGGTCCATGCCTGCCACGGGGTGCGTGACGCCGCGACATTTGCACCGGACACGGGTCGATGGCACTGGCAGAGGTCACACCGGCACCAAAACACGCGCCCACCGTCCACCCAGGCGCCCGAGGCGCACCTGGGCGCGGAGGGAAGGGGGGAGGGGAGGTGTTCCTCTAACGGTCTTCAGGGCTTTCGGCCCAGCACGCCTGTCACCTCGGCACCATTAATACTACATTGGCACAGACGGGGATCGCATTATCCTGCCGCCATTTGTATTAATTATGGCGACTCTCTGAGCAGATTAATCGGCTAGTTCGTTATCGTTACGTTTGCAGGCACCAGCATGCGCCGGATATGGCCGTCTCTTGCGCTGCCGATACGTGTCGGATGTGGGAAGCGAGACATCGGCCTCGGGGATGGTGACTCAAATCGTGAGCGTGACAACAAATACAGCCAGGCCGACACCAGACGCAGCTAAGCCGGCACCAGACACAAAAGAACAGCCGACCGACCCATCAGCAATCGCCATCTCACATGGACATCGAGGCAGCGCCTGGTCAGAGTTTCAATGCCGACGTAGAACAATACGGCTCACATGGGGGCAGTCGTCTGCCAATGTAAAGCAGCTGAAATTTATCTGCAATTAGACCTGACACAACGGACAATTGTTCCTGGACACCTAACATGTCGGTAAGCAGCATGAGCAGCGACACGGTCACTGCGTGTGTAACGAAATGAAAATATAGCGCCTACCCGAGATCTTCATGCGGGAGCCGACGTCAGCGCTCGGGCAAGAGCAGGGAGGCACTCTGTGCAGCCGCGTTGCCGAGGCAACTGGCAGGGCCGGCCAATCAGCGGGCGTCACCAGCCGCTAATCAGTCACGTGATAGGCAGGACGCCGTGCATTGCCATGCCTTCCAGCGCCGCCTCTCTCCACGCAGAACATCAGCAGCGCACCGTGCTGACCTGCCAGCACTTACCGCGCCTGGCGAGATGGCGGGCAGGCCAGTTATTATCACATATCTCAGAGGCTTCCCACGTCGTTAGATCTGCAGAAACGTCCTCACCCGATTCCGCATGGTCTGAGCACGGAATGAATCATGACCGTCACCGGCTCTGGTCGTTCCCTCAACAACTTGCGTCAGCAGCGCGCTAAGCCTTTCATCTCGTTGCATTTGACACTTCGCGCGGTTCGTCCGGCTTCCATGAAAAGAGAAAGAGCGCGGCACACATCGCCAGAACGATAGCGAGACCGCCCGACAGCGGTGACCCACGCCAGTACTCGGCACTCTGTTCCGCGGAACTCTGTGCCACAGGTCAGGTCAAGTCACGTCGGAGAGCCCTCGGAGAGTGACCGAGGTGTCTGGTGAGGTACCGCAGCGGGCCAGCCACGACGCCCTCCTCCGGCGCTGCCGCTGACAAAAGCGTCGTCAGCGCCGGCTGGCGGACGCCGCGGAGTCGCGCCAAACGAAACCGAGCTTGCCCCGCGCCGCCCACCCGTCAACAGTGCTAGAATTCAGTGGCCGACCATTTTTGCCGGGGAGAAATGGCTGGAGCATTTTAGCGGCGCTGTGCCCCAGCGGCACTGCCAGCGGGTGTGACACAGTCGACGAAGACTGAGTGTGACAGACAGCGCGGCCGAGCCCGCGGAGCCGGCCGAAAAGCGGCACCACACTGCCCACTGTCGCTTGTTGGAGTACGCAGCCGACACTATCCCTTTGGACTCTGGCGGGATGGGCGTGCTCTGCCATGGAGGCGAAGCCAAGGCCAGCATTATGCCGCCCAGGTTGTCGCGACACCGCCGAGCGCTCACCACGCATGAACTGTAGCGACGGAGTGAATGTGCAAGGTGTCGGAAGTGCTGCAACGTACGAGGCACAGCTTCCTTGACTGGAGACGCGGCTCGTAGCAAGTCACACTTGGCGGCGGTCACTTGATACATCTCTTCGAATCCGTCCATAGAAATGGTCGCAGCTGAACACGGCACCCGGCTCAGCGGCCCTGACCAGCTCGTTTCAGTACAAACAGAAAAAGGCGCTCACAGGCAGGACTAACAATGGGGCCCCGCACAACTGACCAGCTTGTCAAAGTACGGCCGAGCCGGCCTGTCCGCAAACGGCTGTCCCGTGGCGTGACTGCCCTGGTAAACAGCGCCGACGAACGCCAATAAAATACGACCGTGGAGCCGGACCGGCCAAATATAATGACCCGCCACGGATGTCGGAGCAATTTTCCAAAAAAAAAAAAAACACGCTGCGGATGGTTTCTAGCGGCCGCCGGCACTCGAAGGCCGCGTCCGGCCCGCTGAGCACGGGACCGAGCTGGCGGCCGTGTTGGCCGCAGGATGGCTGCGAGCGCGCGCTCGGCCAGGTAGTTCAGCTCAAGGCAGAAGTCAAATGCGCCAGACATTGAAGCCCTGCCCGCAGCCCAGGAGGCAGCGAGTGCTGGGCGTCAGCGAGCGAGGCCGGCCCCGTTGAGCAGGCGTACAGCTATCCGAGCGCGCACCTACGGTGCTACCCGGCACCACTCCCAGTCTGAGGCTGGTTGGGGGAGACGTCCAGACGTCAGCCTGCGTGAGTCGGACGTCAGTGCCCAGGGCGCGAGCCGGGCGGCACAGACGTGGCAGCCTGCCGCCTGTCAGGGTCCGACTGCTGCCGTATGTCCAGAGCTCCGACTGGTCCGTCAGCCAGCATGCCGGCCGACCGGCACCGACACAGTCGCGTGGTCACTGACAATCAATATACGCTGTCGTACCACCGTCGCCACTTTTTACAGGCCCCGGCGTGCTTCCGCTCGCGACTTATTTATAATTAGCCCACTTCTGCGAGAGGTGGTGCGACTCTGACTCGTGTCGGCGGCAGCGGGTTGGCCTGTGAAAAGCGCAGAGCGGGCCACGGGCCGGGCCCATCCGTCTCCCACCCGTTTTCCGCCTGTTAGCGGGCGAGAAGCGGCCGGCCCAGACGGCCGCCCATGTCACCAGTCAGGGCGTCACAGGACACCCGCCAAACAGCGGAGATCTGCTGATGAGACGAACTGCTTCCGTCCGCCCCCGGCCCCTACCAGCTTCCGCTGGTAGGGGGGCGGGGCTCCCGCTGGGAGAGAGGCCCAAGGAGTCAGCTCCCGCCACGGCATCACGAGAGGACGGAGTTCCACTGCTGAGGTTGGCCGTCCTCCCCCCCCCCCCTCCTCCATCACCCACCCTTGGCCCCCTCCCACCGGTGGGAACGTAGGCTCCCGGCTCGGGAACTACCGCCGACCACTGCTGCTCAGCCGTGATGTGGGGTTCCTCCAGCCTGCTAGATCCGACCCCGCACCCACGACATGCGGACGATCCCAGTCATCCTGCTACTCTTGCCGGGCGTCTGCTGTCTGTCCGCTGACGAGCACCCCGTGCATGGTAGTCTTCTGATGAGGCCCACTCTTCTGGACGGCTCTTGGCATGCCGACGGAGGGGCTTACGTTGGCTAACTTGTTTACAAAAACTGAGATGGTCGGCGGGGAAACACACCATGGCCGGAACTCCCGGAAGCAGAGCGAGGCGCCTGAATGGTCAGACATCAATGAGAAGCAAACGAAAGCAACAACAGGAAATACAAACGGGATGCAGCTCAGGCATGGAACGGGAACCAGTCGGCCAGTGCGGCGCAAGATAGGCACCGCGACAGGAAGGAACAGCAACAGCATGACTTGAACTGCATACATCATCCATCACATTCCAACCACATATTTCACCCTGTTCCCCTGGGCGTGGCAGACTGGTTGGCAATCTACCCGAGCCCTCCCCCTGCCTCTTCCGCCCCTCCATCCCACTAGTATTACCTGACGCAGTCTTGACCTCTGCAGCCACCTAGTGCAAACACTGGCACTGTCGCTGGCGGCGCGACCTCGCAAAAATACCCTTCCAGCACCGGGCGCGGGTGGACATCCCACTGGCTCGGTGATGTCATCTCTCGGCCGGGCGCGGCGCCGCCGGCCGGCCACTGACGCTCACCTTGCACGTTGACCTGCGTCATGCTGGCCACCGAGCCGAGCTCGTTAGTGGCCACGCACGTGTAGTTGTTGGACTGACGCACGTTGCTGAGCACGAGGACCGAGCGGCCGATCGGGGCCGGCTCCTGCGGCCTCAGCTCGATGCCCGGCTCCTGGTGCAGCGGACATCCCCACGTCAGCGACGGCAGGGCGGCGCGGCCAGCGCCGCGCGGCGCACTCAGTATAGTGTGATGCATAACAGCGGCCAGCGAACAGTGCCAGGCCACCGCAGCCCGTCGCTGGCTGCTTCCACCCTACGCTGCATCGGTGGCGGCCCCCCGGGCCAGTTCGATGGTCTCAGTCTGCCCCGCCCCGGCCCACCCGCCTGATCCGGCCGACGCGATCGTCGCCAGCCGCCCTCTGGTGCGTCGGCGTCGGCCAGTCTCCGGGCGGTGCCGGTGGCCAGAAGCCCGGCCCGCGTCCGCACTGCCCGGACCCGGCGGGAGGGGGCGAACGATCGGTCGGCACTTACCTTGTGCCACCGGATGTGGGGCACGGGCGAGCCGACGGCCACGCAGGTAAGGTTCAGGTCCTCGCCGGGCAGCACTTTGTACACCGCGTCCGGCAGTATGGTGAACGTCGGCTCCGCGCGGCGCACTGGCGGCGCGGAAACACAGGTCAGTGGAGGACAACGGGCACAACCGAAGGCAGCTGTGCGGACACACCGGTCACAGCGACATGGCAGGCCAGGCAGGACCGTGCCCCACGGACGGAGAGCGGTCACAGGGACACGGCAGGGCAAAGGAAAACGGAAATGAGCATCGGGGGAGAGCCGGCGAATAGCTGGCGACTTATCCATGTGCCCCACATTGGTGACGGCTAGCTGTGCCCGAGAAATATTTGTAATCAAACCATCAAGTGGCAAGTTGGCGCGTCGCAAAACAAAAACGCGCCCAGCACGACGCGTCGACACCAGCTCAGCGCGTGTACTGCGCGAACGGAAACCCACTTGACACCCGATCACCACGGCCGCGACCCACACCAGGCCGCTCGCCGGCCTTCCATCAGTGGGCCCGGTGACCGAGCAGCCTTCCATCAGCGGGCCCGGTGACCGAGCCGGCCTTCCATCAGCGGGCCCGGTGACCGAGTCGGCCTTCCATCAGTGGGCCCGGTGACCGAGCCGGCCTTCCATCAGTGGGCCCGGTGACCGAGCCGGCCTTCCATCAGTGGGCCCGGTGACCGAGCCGGCCTTCCATCAGTGGGCCCGGTGACCGAGCCGGCCTTCCATCAGCGGGCCCGGTGACCGAGCCGGCCTTCCATCAGCGGGCCCGGTGACCGAGTCGGCCTTCCATCAGCGGGCCCGGTGACCGAGCCGGCCTTCCATCAGCGGGCCCGGTGACCGAGTCGGCACTCGGCCGCTGCGGCCGTGACAAATACGCCCCGAAAGGTAGGCACCACACCTGGCCGGGGTGGCTCACCGAGCCCGGCATGCGCTCGCTAAACTTGCAGCGCATTATCCCGCCCGGCGGCGGCGCGCGGCCAGTTGACGCGCCACCCTTGGCCATTTATGTTCCAGTGGATCCGGAGCGAGCGGAGCAGCGAGGTGCCAGCCACCGGCCTGAGGAGGGCGCGCCGACGGGCGGGGACTCACAGCGCGCCGAAGCCGTCCGGTTCGGAGACGCGACGCGCCGTCCCACGGTGTGCCCCACACACCGCCCACCCGCACACGGTGCAAACGGTATGCGCTGCCACGGTGCATGCGCTGCCATTGCTGCGGTGGTGGCGCCACATTCCGAACATGTCCTCATAAGACGTTATGAGATGGCCGCGGCCGGCCAGACGACTAAAGAGGGCCGGTGCTGCGCGGCCGGACAGCACCCCCTCCCCTCGCTTCCCCCTACCCCCACCCCTCCCCTCCCTTCCTCAGGCGTCCAGACAACCGGATGTGGGGTCATGCCCCAGATGTCCGGGAAGTACCCACAGGGCAAATGACATCCAGAACTGTAGGACGACCCTCCCTCGATAATAAGAAGAAGGTCAACTGTAAGACGACCCTATATAATAAGGAGAAGGTCATCCCGAGACAGATAATAAGGAGAAGGTCACCCCGAGATAGATAATAAGGAGGTCATCCCGAGATATATAAGGAGAAGGTCATCCCGAGATAGATAATAAGGAGAAGGTCATCCCGAGATAAATAAGGAGAACGTCATCTCGAGATAGATAATAGGGAGAAGATCACCCCGAGTTAGATAATGAGGAGGTCATCACGAGATAGATAATAAGGGGGTCATCCCGAGATAGATAAGGAGAAGGTCATCCCGAGATAGATAATAAGAAGAAGATCACCCCGAGATAGATAATGAGGAGGTCATCCCGAGATAGATAATAAGGGGTTCGTCCCGAGATAGATAAGGAGAAGGTCATCCCGAGATAGATAATATGGAAAAGGTCATCCCGAGGTAGGTAATCTGGAAAAGGTCATCCCGAGATAGATAATATAGAGAAGGTCATCCCGAGATAGACAATAATGAGAGGTATATCCCGAGAGACAGACAGACGTGCCAAACTGATTTATCTCAGCCCGACTGTGGGACACGGCCGAGAAACGCATACACGCACAAGACGCGCACACGGTGGGTCATCAGTGACGCCCATCCGTCATACATCCGTGTAAGAGCGACACTCATGCGTCGCTGCACATCCGTGTTCACCACTGATGTAGACGATGGCGTCGTTCGAGTAGACGGTGCCCTCGCCGTTCTCGGCGGCGCAGCGGTACTTGCCCTCGTCAGACGTCACCGAGTCCTTGATGACCATGTCGCCTGGAAGAGGCGGCGCACATGAGCAGGGCCAATCGCTGCCCTCTGGCGCCGAGCCGGCACACCCTGCTTGAAGAAGAGGGGGACGGGTTGGCGTGCGGAGCTTGCAACAGTGCCGCAACACAACATTTCAAAGTAGATAACATTGTTGTTGTATGACCAAAAGTTGTACAAAAGGTAGATGTCAAAAAGCACAAGTACTTATTTTGATACAAAACCAGAACAACTATCCAACGGCTAACCAAAGACCCTGCTTAGCTTAACACCCCCACCGTGATTTGGTAGCGACCCTCTGTAGATTGGTAGAAAGAATTGCATACTTTAATCTAATGACCCTTTCGCGCGTTTTCATGCCGCATTCAGCTCGGGTTTCTTGGTGGAAAATACGCCTTCTCTCCAAAGCTACCGGAGACTTGCGGAGCCGTGGATTTCCGCGTGCCCAGGGGAGTGTTTAGGATGGTGTTTGATGTCAGTGTTATACCCATTGTACAATCTTCATCGTCATAGTTTCAAATGGAAATTTAACGAATGTAACGTTAAAAAGGAAATAGAGCTTATTTTCTGCCACCAATATTTGATCAATTTACGTTATATGGATCTGTGTATGTAAGTATGTCATCATGCATTTTCATTTAATTTTTCTTGTGTTCCAACAATTTTGGCGTGCCATTCAAAAACCTTAAATCGTAACGCATACGAGATGCTCTCTGTTTTCTCCGCTCCCCCTGGCTATCCACTCCGTCAGGCGAGGCTATTGCTGTTGATTGTTGTGTGTCAGAACACGGGAGTGTCGTTGGTGGGCGGTGGCTGGGTTAAACGTGTGCTGGTGAGCGGCAGTGGACCTGGGCACTGAGTGCATTGAAAGCAAAGGTCGTGGCCGATATGATGAAAATATCCGGCTGAAACACGCGAGCAGTGTAGCTCGGCTACTTACGGCGCGTGCGGCACGCGACTCTGTCGAAGTTTCGGGAGCGGCTCTTTTCCATTTCACGTTGCAAATACGGGCCAGGCCTCCGGCTGGTCGGCCGCCCCGCCGGAGGCCTGCTGCGCCTGGAGCTGGCCGGCCGCCGGGCTCTACAAACACCGGCTGGCTGGCTGTGCTCCTGTTGCGAGTCCCTTACAAAGGACGACTGCCCGACCGAGCCTAGTGTCCGACCGCCGGACTCAGTGGACTGGACTGCTGATACCGTTTGCGACTGACGCGCACCCGACCGTATCACGTGTGGCGCGTGGTGCGCATGGACTCGCCTGTTGCCTCACATGCCACTCGTTTCTGTTCTTGGGGTCTCGGGTTTTTTTCAGAAAAATCAAAAGCCTGTTGGTATTTGACCGATTTAACACCAGATGATCATGCTAAAACGGCGCTGCTCCATTTAGCCCAATACCACAAGCACGCCAACATGTCAGCATACGATGACGGAGGCTCCGTCAGGGTCATCAGCATGATGCTGGAATAATTAGAAGCATTTTTACTGCGGATTTCAATCTATTGCGTGGGCTGGAAAATTTATGCCACGTTGGCAGGCACCAAGTACAACATCAACAAACAAAATAGACAGATTACCACAACAGCTAGCTATTTTGCCCGTTTGCGCGGCATTCCGTTTTGTCATCATCAATGTGGCCAGGCCGCCAATTACTCCGTCAAACCATAAAGTCAGGTTTATCTGCAATAAAATGATCTTTCAATTACGACTATGAAATGTGGCCAGGATAATGGCGCCTCGATGACGTCATGCACTGCGCAAGTCGTTGGAGCTGGGCTCAGTACCAAATGCCGACTGCCATGCTACATGCAACTGTTTCCAACGGATGCGCACTGCAAAAGCGTACCACTTCATGTACGGAACTCCATGCAAACTGTTCCCTGCTGTTTTATCAGCAGACGCCATTGTGCAATAACTAATGACACATTTGAGGTCAGTGAAACACAAAAATACGCAAACCTTTAGGGAGCTTTTTCGGTGCTATGACCCATATCAGTGGTAGCGCGTTGGCAAGACATAAGAAGCGACAAATTTTTATGTACGCAATCACAGGCGCAGTACTAAGAAAAACGACATATGCAAAAGCATAGCTCTCGCTCTGCACTGCTGCAAGATGGGTTGCCTTTGGCAAAACGAATCCCCGTTAACACGCGCTCGGGTGGGGATGGGGGTCAAATTGACCTCTCCCTCCGAAGGTTTTTCCAGAATGGTTTCCAAACGGCGCGGCGTAGCCGCGCCAAATATTGCAGAGCTGTAAAAAATTGAATAGCGAATCGTTTGCCATCAAAAATTTAGATGTCACAACTTGCTTACAATAATAAACTTGGGCAACACAACGGTTGAATGAGCAGATTACACTGACCCCAGGTCAGGTATGAAGGTCACACCAAGGTCAAAACCAACCTGTTTTGTTACCCTAGGGCTTGCTGTATGAGATAGTTTCTGGTGCTCTTTTCGAATATATTGATAGCAGGAACCGCATTATACATCTCCCATGGACTTCTTAGAGGTCAGAATAGGTCACTGACCTAACATGACACGGGTCAACATTTTGTTTTAGGAACATACTGCCTAGCGTAATATTTGTCGCTTAGTCAAATGCAAAACTCAAAACAATCTGGTATTATTTTTGTTACCCTGACCTTCAAAAGATCAAACAAGGTCACTGACCTTGAATGAGTATGTGGCCTTTTGCAGAGAAACGGTTATCTAGACTCTGGGGCACTTTGGAGACCAACCTGGAACTTGATCTTGTTTGACCATTTGGACCCGAAGATCATGACCTAGGAACCTGAAACCTCGACCTAAGTGAGCTCACGTATAGGTCAATACACCCTATAAATTTGGTGTTCCTAGCTTTCTTTGTTTCCGAGCTCTCAGGGAGGGGGGGGGGGTCAAATTGACCTCCCACCCGCGCGAAGGGTATCTAGCCGGCCACCCGGGCGCGTGTTAACCGACGGCTCATCTAAACATTGAATCTGACACGCTTTCTGCATACGCAGAATAGAAAAAAGCAAAAGGTTCTTTTGGAACTACGACACCAGACCAAAAATATTTGACCCAGCATCCGCAATGAAGCTATCCAGCTCTCCGCCGGAACGAGGAAGACATAACGGCCTGAAACATCCGCAGTGAAGCCACCCAGCTCTCCGCCGAAACAAAGATAGACGTAACGGCCTGAAACATCCGCAGTGAGGCTACCCAGCTCTCCGCCGGAACAAAGGTAGACGTAACGGCCTGAAACATCCGCAGTGAGGCTACCCAGCTCTCGGCCGAGACAAAGGTAGACATAACGGCCTGAAACATCCGCAGTGAGGCTACCCAACTCTCAGCCGGAACAAAGGTAGACATAACGGCCTGAAACATCCGCAGTGAGGCTACCCAGCTCTCAGCCGGAACAAAGGTAGACATAACGGCCTGAAACATCCGCAGTGAGGCTACCCAGCTCTCAGCCGGAACAAAGGTAGACGTAACGGCCTGAAACATCCGCAGTGAGGCTACCCAGCTCTCAGCCGGAACAAAGGTAGACGTAACGGCCTGAAACATCCGCAGTGAGGCTACCCAGCTCTCAGCCGGAACAAAGGTAGACATAACGGCCTGAAACATCCTCAGTGAGGCTACCCAGCTCTCAGCCGGAACAAAGGTAGACATAACGGCCTGGTGCTAACCTTTTACTGCCAGCTCGCATGCCAAAGTTGGGAAGCTCAAGCCAAGGTATCCACGAACTTAACGTCCCATGCAACCCAATCAGCATTCAAAAGAGCCTGTCAGGGGCGATGCCATACATTTCGGGCTGGAACACTGGCACGAGTTACGGCGGCTCGCTTGAATGGCCATATTGATGGCACCACTTAACCACAACGACAAGAGGATAGCCACCTGTTCGACTCGTAATTGTATGTGGTTGGTGAGTAATATTGACGGTCCGAATCTGCTTTTTATTCGCCGAAACGACACCGGCTTTCAGGCTTTCTGAGCTGGTGACAGGCGAACGGCAGTGCCCATCTTCCTCAGCAGAGGATCTGATCTCACTTCGGAGCGGCCAGACCTGTTGTCTGGCCAACTGCTCCGTCTTGCCAATGTGCCGCGTCCGGCCCTCTCGGAGGGGCACGCCGTCTCTCGGCGACGACAGCCAGGGGCTGACAGGGCGGCGCCCCTCCCCCCCCCCCTCCCCCGGTGCCCGCACCTGGCAGCCGCCGCCCATAGTTCGTATCCGTTATGACGGCGAGTCGCCGACAAGTATAAGGCGCGCGGCCTATTGATCCCGCCGGCCACACTGGTGCAGCCGGCTGGGACCGCGTCACCGCCGGCCGGAGGCGCCTGCGCCCCCCCCCCCCCCCTCCCATCCCGTCACGGCAGCGGCCGAGGTGCCTGCGACCGCGCAGCACGTGTGACACCGGTTCACAGTCACCCCCTCCGCCCTCGCCGCTGAGGCAGGCCGGAGCGAACACAAGTTGAGTGGGCCGCGTGGCCGTCGGCCCGGCGTCGCCGCCGCCAGCACAGTCCGCGTGCTGTCTGTCCCCGCGCTCTGGGGTATGTGTGTGTGTGTGTGTGTGTGTGTGTGTGTGTGTGTGTGTGTGTGTGTGTGTGTGTGTGTGTGTGGTGTGTGTGTGTGTGCGTGCGTGCGTGCGTGCGTGCGTGCGTGCGTGCGTGCGTGCGTGCGTGCGTGCGTGCGTGCGTGCGTGCGTGCGTGCGTGCGTGCGTGCGTGCGTGCGTGTGTGTCTGTACACGTATGTACATCGGACATTTGGTGTGAACGCTGCCCGCATGCGGCCCGACCGGGCGTGCGCAGCCGCAACATACACATCGCGCGTTGAGGGGCCATTCACCAAATCATCACAGCCATTAACAGAATAACTGTCAAAGCATTAGTACGTGAAGCATGGATTCGCATTATTGCAGCCAACCATGCAACCAAAACCTGTCACGGCCATTCACAAGCTGGCGGGTTGTCTCGTTACGGGAGAAGTTAATTTATGGAAGCACTATACCTAAATAGGGATTAAAGCCCCCACAACCTATATCCCCGCGCCGATCAATATTCGGAAATAGTGGACCGCGCATCAAGCGGTACCCAGCGCGAGTGCCATGGATGGCGTCATGGGCCGGCCAGAAGTGCATTCCAGGATGCCGATCGGCTGAACGCCTGCAGCCAGGCTCGGTACACGACATTCCGCTGTTGGTGGAGACAGCCAAGATCGGTCGCCCGGCCGCCGGCGGCAGCGAACTCACCTCTGTTGGGCCGGTCGCGGAGCACGAAGCGGCCGCTGGACATGTTGACAGGCACGCTGTTCATGAACCAGCGCACGGTCGGCTCCGGGTCGCCGGTGGCCCTGCAGTTGACGACAAAGTCGTGACCCTTCTCCACCAGCTGCGGCGTCGGATGCTGGATGATGCGCGGAAAGCCGGGCGGACGATGCGCGGCTGGAGGAGCGGGGCCGCGCGGTCAGACGCGCCGCCGCTGCGAGTGTCACGCGGCCGGCCGGGGCGTCGGCGTTGGCACCGACGCGGACACCGATCCTGGTGCCGACACTCGTGCCGACACCGACAATGGTGTTGAGACTAACGTCCCGACAACGACACCGACGATGACATCGGCGCTGTCACCACCGCCGACACCGATGCTGACCTCTGCGTTGACACGACATGGCCGGACACCGCTGCGGGCCGGGCTTCGCCTCGCAACGCCAGCTTCAGCACGTTAAAAAAACACCCACCCACACCCACGCACGCGCGCACGCACGCACGCACGCACGCACGCACGCACGCACGAACACATACACACACGCACACACACACATACACACACACGCACACGCACACACACACGCACGCACGCACGCACGCACGCACGCACGCACGCACGCACGCACGCACGCACGCACACACACACACACACACACACACACACACATATACACACAGGTCAAGAGACACGTGCAAACGTGTGCTCACGAACGGGCACTCAAGGGATGTAAACGGGTATTCGCCACCAATGTGCCTCCATGTCAGAGCCACACCTCAAAAAGTTTTGCGCTGAACCGCTGCACGGCTTGATGCGTCAACCACCCAAATAGTTAGCAAACAAGTAAGACCTGTCGGCCTTTGGCCGCATTCGCATTCAACCCCAACCATCAGCTCCCCTACACGCGTCACCGCCTGACCCGCCGGCACGAAACCCGTGATGGCACGCCGTCTGTCGCCACTGCTGTTCTCTCTAATGACCCATCCTCTAGCTGCGGTGCGGCTCCTCCTGTCCCTCTTCCCGCGCCGTCCTCCATCTGCGGGGCGACCCCCACACAGCATCCTCTTTCGACCTTTCCGCCCGCACCGCAAGAACCAACTGAAAATGAGCGAAATATCGCTGACCGTCGGCCACTGCAACACTACGATTTCCAGTCCTCCGCCCGCGCCAAGTGAATGAACGGCAGACGAATACGTTCGTGTGTTTACCTGCGTTTTACTTGAATTCCTCGGCGGCGGCGACTGGGTGATCAATCGGTGGCGTTTCCACGTCGCAAAAAACATATTGTAGTATTTTAGGTAAAGTTGATATTTAAGCGAAAACGTGCATATTGTGGTTTCAAAATGGGTGGTAATTAGAGTCAAAGAATCAGTGTGTGCGGTGATGTAAATTCCGCCGGGATCGTGGCGACGATTTCGACGACTACGTGCTGTATTTGGACCGTTTTTACAAATCCCGACATGTCAGGCTTGCACGACGAATTCCGGTGCCACGGTGCGTCGCACAATTTCTTGTTGATCACCTGAAATATAGCCGGTACGCGGGTCGACGCCCTGAAACTGGATTCGCGTCTCCACCGGCTCTGGTTGCCGAGCGGTGGCGTAAAAACGTGAAAAACGTTCAAAAACGGGAAATTCCGTTTTTACAGCCACCGTGCACGTGACACATGGCACGTGCAGTGTCACACGTCACGTCAAGCAAGTCCCTGTGGAACGCTCCGTCCAAGGGTAGTGATTACGCGTCGCTCCGACCGGCAGTTGCCGAGATGCGGCGATGGTTTCGAACGGCCGTTGCCGGTTTCTAGCAGGGTCGCTTTTTCGCGCCGCCCACGCTAAACCAATGGACCAGAAATGCCCCTTGCAACATGTGCCACGCGCGATCCGTCCACCCCACCGTTACGAAAGTCGTCTCAACACGTCGTCACGTGCGCACGTGCATCGTGTCAAAATTTCACCTATAAGCGACCCGCCGTTTGACCTCCACCCTCGTCAACGTAAAAAGACGACCCACAAACAGACATACAGAGACAGACAGACGCACCCTACACAAACAGTATCATAGACAAGCAAGACCTGTCGTCCTTTGGCCAGCGACCCGAGACATCCTTTGGCCCTAACAGCTTCCCAACGCGCGCCACACGCCGATCTCGCCGGCACGAAACCCGTGATGGCACGCCGTCTCTGGCCACTGCTGCTCTTTCTCCTGATCAATCCTCTAGCTGCGGTGTGGCTCCTCCTCCTGCCCTCTTTCTGCGCCGCCCTCCATCTGCGGAGCGACCCCTGCTCAGATCCTCTTCCGACCCTCCCGCCCCCACCGAAGCCATGAACGGGGAATGAATGGAATACCGCAGACTTTCGGCCATCACGGCGCGGAATTTCAATTACTCCGCCCGCGCCAAGTGAATGAACGGCAGACGAATACGCACATGCGTCTTCCAGCGTTTTACTTGAATTACTCGGGGGCGGAGACCGGACGATCGATCGGCGGCATTTCGACGTCGCGTAAAGGGCGATATTGTGGCTCTTTAGGTAAAGTGGATGTTTAAGCGAAAAAGTACATATGGCGATTAAAAAATGGGTGGTGATTGGAGCCAATACCTTCGTGCGTGCGGTGCGGTAAATTTCGCCGCGATCGTGGTGCCGGATTCGACGCCAGCGTGTTGCATTTGGCCTCGTTTTTCCGAATCCCGACATGTCCGGCTTGCACGCCGACTACCGACGCAACGGTGCGTCGCACATTCTCGTGTTGGGCACGCGAATTGTAGCCGGTACACGGGTGGACGCTTTGAAACCGGATTCACGCCTCCAGCGTCTTCCGTCACCGAGCGGTGGCGTAAAACGTGAAACACAATCGAAAACGGGGAAAATCTGTCTTCCCCGCCGTTGCGCACGTTGCACGTGCAATGCCAAGCGTGACATCACGCGATTCCCCGTTGAACGCTCCGTCGAAGGGTGTTGATTTCGCGTTGCTCCGACCGGCAGTTACCGAGATGCGGCCGCGGCTTCGAAAGGCCGCGCGCCGATTTTGTTGAGGTCGCTTTTTCGCCCCGCCCGTGCTAAGCCAATGGGCTAAAAAACGCGCATTCAAAAAAAAAAACGCGCATGCAAACCCCTCGTGGAACATGACGCTTGCACGTAAACGACGCCCCCCTATGAGCGACAACGGTCACACTACCGCCCAGCCGCGGGCAAACAGCCGTCGTACCCACCTCGATTCGTTCAGCCCAGCCCCAGCAGGTCAGCCGGCACACTCACCTCCAATCACGGCCGGTCAGCCGGCACACTCACCTCCAATCACGGACGGTCAGCCGGCACACTCACCTCCAATCACGGCCGGTCAGCCGGCACACTCACCTCCAATCACGGACGGTCAGCCGGCACACTCACCTCCAATCACGGCCGGTCAGCCGGCACACTCACCTCCAATCACGGTCGGTCAGCCGGCACACTCACCTCCAATCACGGACGGTCAGCCGGCGCACTCACCTCCAATCACGGTCAGCGTGGCCTTGGCGCGCACCGGATCGCCGACGCCGTTCTCGGCCACGCACTCGTAGTCGCCCTCGTCGGCGATGGTGCGTACAGGCTCCACCCAGAAGCCGTTGCCCTGCGGAAACTCCACCAGCAAGTAGGGCAGCAGCGGCTTGCCGTTGTGCCACCACTTGATGAGCGGCGGAGGATCGCCGCGCGCCCGGCAAAAGAAGGCTGCCGCCTCGCTGTACGGCACCTTCTGGTCGCGCGGACGCTCGATGAACTCGGGCGGATCTGCCGAGAGGAGGGGCGGTCACTATACGGCGCGGCTGGCCACGGCCCTTATACGGCCGGCGGC
This sequence comes from Pollicipes pollicipes, assembly GCF_011947565.3. NCBI lineage: Eukaryota > Metazoa > Arthropoda > Thecostraca > Pollicipedomorpha > Pollicipedidae > Pollicipes > Pollicipes pollicipes. Next base: position 1,273,872 of record NW_023597054.1, read on the forward strand.
GCGCCCAGGCCGCTGAGAGCGGCACGCTCAACGACGACGAATGCGCGGCCTCACTCGACGGCCGATTGGGGCGAGGCCGTCTATCCCAGGCGGCCGAGTCTTCCTCTCCGCGAAGGCCAGGAACCGCCCGAGGCGCGACCGCATCCCCAAAGAATGCGCCTTGAAAGAATGAAGCGGCCCCATTCCCATCCGACCAAGGAAGTCGTGGACGACTCGCAGCAGCCGTGCCACCGTTCACCGCTGCCTCCGTTCAACAAGACGAACCGCTCGGCGTCCGTCCGTCCACATATTGCGACGCTGTAAGGAACATCGCCACACAGCGGCCACGGGTGACGGGCTAATGCGGCGGCTCGATACCGACGGAGCCTGGTGGCCCCACTGGCCCATCTGGCGCAGCCGTGTCCGCAAACAGTCCCCGGCAGCGGCCAAACGGAGGAGCGCGGAGGGCGCAGTCGTGTTCGCAAACAGAACCCCGGCAGCGACCAGAGCGCCGAGGTCCGCCCGTACAGGTGAAAACGACGCGGCGTCGCGGCGCTGGCGATCCTCAGGTCGGTCGATCGCCCAACCTGACAAGGATAACGGCGGCCGGCGACGCCCCGACAGCCACCACCGCCGCGGCGCCGACCCCGGCACCACTCACGTGTCAAATACCGGATGTGAAGTCCAGTAATGTTTGAACCTGCAACCGGATGGCATCGCCAAATTCAGCGGCTGCGTCTAGCGGGCGCGGTGGCACGCGTGCCTGCTTCACCCGTCACCTGTGCTGTGCTTTGACAGGGGGTAGGGGCAGCGACTGCATCAGCGAGCTCCGAAGCTGGTCGCTAAGGAAGCCGATCATAGGCACTGGCCCGGTATGTTTTATTCTAGCCATCAACAGCCAAAGTTGTTACAAAAAGATTTTCACTTAGCTGGCAGCAGGAGGAAGAGGTCGTTCAAAAAAGCACAAATACTTGCGCAGCATCATCATTGTTCGACGCAAAAGAACCATGATTATAAAGCCCAACAAGGTGTGCTTGTCCAACCCCATATCTTCAGAACCCCAATATGCCATGCACACTCCAATGTTACACTTTCGTCGACACGCTTACATGTTACTCCGCTGTATTCTGGTTTTACATTCGCAAACATCTCAACTGCTACAATCTGCGTTTGCCATTTAAACAATTAATCGAAGTGTACACGTCACGCTACCGTCGCGGACTATTACCCGACGAGCGGGAAGTGTACATGTCACACCACCGTCGCGAGCCATTACCCGACGAGCGGGAAGCGTACACGTCACACCACCGTCGCGGACTATTACCCGACGAGCGGGGAGCGTACGCGTCACACCACCGTCGCGAGCCATTACCCGACGAGCGGGAAGTGTACACGCCACGCCACCACCGCGAGCCATTACCCGACGAGCGGGAACAACCCGGCTAAGTGGAGGCGTTGGCCACCTCAGCGACACTTATAAGCCGCCTGCTCTGGTCACAGCGGCGCGGCGCGGAAGCCACTCGCCGTGCGCTCTATCGGGGCACAGCGCCTTTCGCGAGTGGCACGACATTCATCGCCTGAACAGCTTACCAGAGCATTACCAGAGCATTATCAGACCTGGCGTCGAATCACACCACACCGCGCGTGTTTTTGCCGCCCGCCGTCCAACACACACGCCATAAATCACGCTGCTAACTAATGGGCGAAGATGATGGCGCAAGTAATAAGACCAAACGGTGAGAGAGGCCCGCCAAACAGACAGCTCTATCAGGGCATTGTTGACAACATCGCGGACAGAGCGGCTCGGATGGATGAAAAATTCAGACGCCGCCACGAGCCGACTGTATTTGCGCTCAGCACACACCCAAGCCAGACACGCGCAGCTCGCCTGGCTCCTCTCAATAACAAAGCTTAAGCCGGTCGGTGGCATGCGCAGGCGTTGGCGAGAGATCGGCATCACCAGCATTCGAGTAGACATGACCCAGCGTTCATTCCAGTGGCATTGCCACGCTGTCTCGAAGCTGGAGGTGCTGCTGACATTCGCCTCTGTATCAGTCGCCAGCGCACCAGCTGTCAGCGCTCGGCTGACGTCCGCGCAGATGTCGCGCTGCTCGCCCTCATAGAAAGCAGAGATGCCGGTCACGCGTCTGGAGCACGGTGGCCACTGCGCAGCTGTTTTGTGCTTCGACATTACCGTATGCATAGACGACATCGTATTCTCCCATGGTCTTCCACAAATGGAGATCTTCGATAGCAGCACTGGCAGCGTCAACTAATCCAAATTAGTCAAATAATCTTAACTTGCCAAAACTTACTTGGGCTTGGCAGCTTCATAGAACATATAGATAAATACAGCCATTTAGCAGTAACTGACCCGGGCATACAAATGCATTGTGCCATCAAGATGCCAGCCTCCCGCTCCCATTCTGCATGCACCCTGAGAACGGCAGTGGGCCTTCAGCCACGCCCCCTGGCTGTGCGGCCACCTATCCCCGTATGTGCTGTGTTCTGCACGCATACACGACGTGGCTGGATCCTGGCCATGTTACAGACTAGTACCGCCGAGGGCACAATATCTCCGCGTACCGTGTGCAAAGCTCCGCACGTCTCGCCAAAGGACGCCACAAACCCTGTGTTCAGTGACGTCGGCAAAGAACAATGGGTCAGGCGTCGAAACGATGTGTTAAAAATATCACTACTTTTGCTTCATGTAAAATATGACGGAATTTGCTTCATGTAAAATATGACGGAATTTGCTTCATGCAAAAACAGAGAACGTACGTCTCTGCGTACGGTAACGGAGACTCATGGCACGCCTCTGAATGCATAGTTCACAGTCCACTGCAACTTCCGCTTCACCCGCTGGGTGGAAGGAGCACCGCGTCCCAGCACGACACGCTCACGCCCATTCGGATCCAGGGCATGCGTTTATTTGCGCTGGCATTGGTTCAGTCTTTGCTTTTACCACAAGACTGCGTTAGGGTTTCGCAGCTCTAGGATATCGATGATGTCCAGGACCGCTTCAGTTCTCTCTCGAGCCCATACCGACTGCCGTCCCAACTTATCTGTACTTGACCTCCATATCGTGGGGCAAGAAGTGTCGGATGCCTCTGAAAGCAAGCTTGGCCGAAGACGCGTCGCACGGAGGTATGCGGCCAGCGGCGCAGACATGGCACCACAGCGTGCCACGCGGGGCAGCGCGTGGCGGCCGACCTATCGGCGACCAACCGCCAGCGATGCGGGTCAGCCTGCCACTCAGGCAGCGTGCGGTGGCTGTACCCACCGGCGACAAACCAACGGCGAGCATTGCGGGTTAGCATACCACTGCACTTGCATCACGCGTGCCATATAGGAGTGGAAATCTAAACATCTGGAGGCCATGTCACACAGTCGGTGGGCAGCTAAGAAAGCTCGACAATGGTCAACGAAATTCGAGGAATAACCAAAACCAAACCCATGTCTAACCCAATCGGAACCAGGCTGCAGACAACCCGAACAAGGCGACATCTGAGAATCCAAGCTAGGAGAACACTTCAACGCGCACTGGGACGAGGCGACACCAGCTATTTTTAACGTCGCTGACGCTTCCCCAGATGCACGTCGGCACGGTCGGCGCCAATGACTCTCCGCACTGCGGGTCGTCTGTTTCAACAAAAGGACACGTTACGACGTTTCGTACAATTGGGTGCGACTTGCAAGCGTGCCGGTGTGGCCCGCCGACCGCCCCCTCCTCCCTCCCCCCGGCGTAGGGCGGACACGTTCGGCGAACAGCCCGTCCCCATTTCTCAAATGCAATCAATAGAGCGGCGGCCGTCTGTTTCAGATGATGGTCACAAAGCCGCGTTAACGCAGCGTCGGGAGCGACACAACTACTGACACACCGGGGGAGTCCGCCGGCTCACCAAAAACGCGCTTACCGGCGCGGGCGTCGATAATCGGCCAACCCGGACCACGGGTGGGCCAGGTGTCGCCGAGCGGTGCGGGGCCTGATGTCGCCCAGGTCGGGGGCGTTACCACAGAGCCCACGCGCGTCACGACCACGGCACTTGACGTCACAGACTCGGCCAAAGTGGCCGCTGAGGCGAGCATCTCGTGCATCTTGGCCTGACCCTGTGCAATAGGGCCAGGATTGATGGACTCCTGGGAACAAGACCGACTTTGCTAGTGGCACTGACAGACCCGGCACCAAGCGTTTTGCAAGCGCTGTGTCTTCATCCAGCGGACCAGAAACCGCATACAAATGTGATCAAAGCAGCTGGACATACCCAAAATCCCAGCTGGCTCCCTCGTGTGCGTCCTGTCTCTCTCTCTCTCTCCCTCTCTCTCTCTCTCTCTCTCTCTCTCTCTCTCTCTCTCTGTCTCTGTCTCTGTCTCTGTCTCTGTCTCTGTCTCTGTCTCTGTCTCTGTCTCTGTCTCTGTCTCTGTCTCTGTCTCTGTCTCTGTCTCTGTCTCTGTCTCTGTCTCTGTCTCTGTCTCTGTCTCTGTCTCTGTCTCTGTCTCTGTCTCTGTCTCTGTCTCTGTCCTCTGTCTCTGTCTCTGTCTCTTCTGTCTCTGTCTCTGTCTCTGTCTCTGTCTCTGTCTCTGTCTCTGTCTCTGTCTCTGTCTCTGTCTCTGTCTCTGTCTCTGTCTCTGTCTCTGTCTCTGTCTCTGTCTCTGTCTCTGTCCTCTGTCTCTGTCTCTGTCTCTTCTCTTCTCCTCTTATCTTCTCTTCTCTCTCTCTCTCTCTCTCTCTCTCTCTCTCTCTCTCCTCTCTCTCTCCCTCTCTCTCTCTCTCTCTCCCTCTCTCTCTCTCTCTCCTCTCTCTCTCTCTCTCTCCTCTCTCTCTCTCTCTCTCTCTCTCTCTCTCTCTCTCTCTCTCTCTCTGCCGCCATTCCTGGCGACAAACGACCTGGAGCAGCCAAATGCGTTTTAGGTGAATTGGACTTGCGAAGTGGAAGTCAAGAAATTCCGTTTTTCGTCATATGCAAGCAATTTCAACGACTCTTGAGACGAACGTCGTAAGCGGGTTGCACATAACGGGTTAAAAGAATACATCCCACAGTATGCGGGAGGCTAATTGCCTTGAAATTGTACTCGGTTCGATGCAAAACGAATGCAAAATGGCGCACCTCATTAATTTGGAGCCAACATTCTTTGTTGACATTCACGCGGCGAAGACACGGGGCGCACAACGGTTGTCTAGCGTCTGCAGCCCAGAGCCAGACCATAACATAGCGCATCACACCGCTGCATGCTTCACTTGTTTTTACATCCCAGTGGCCTGCGGGGAGGGTAGGACAGCCTACGATCTGAGCACCGTGAGTGTTTTCGTCGTTCGACCATCTGTGACATAACAGCCGTCGGTATCCGCAATATGTGTACCTAATCAGCGGTGATGTGCGTGGCGTAGTTTACGACGCCTCGGCAACGACGGTATTAGATATCCTGGAACCAAACATATATTTTTGTTCAGCGAGGGACAGGAACCTCACGGAAATTGATCAACCATGATTCGGAAATGGCAGGCACGCAGCATTCCTCGACAGCAAGGCGAAAGCGCAGCACTCGCAATTACACAGCCATCGCCAGACACCAGCCGGGCAGGAACACCATCACGCAACGATGTGCGATCGATGCTATCGCTCGTCAATATTGGGCAAACGCGACGCGCGGCCCGACAGACGTACCGGCGCCAGGCGGTCCCGGCACGGCCCGAAACAGGGAACTGGCGGGTGGTGTCAGCGGCACCGGCAGCCGAGTCTGAGACCGGCCGCTGGCTGTCCGCCGGCGGCGCCGGACGGTCTGCCCGGCCGAGGCTGGCTCAGCGTACCGCCCACCGCACCGTTAGAACAGCTGCTGGCTGCGCAGCGTTCACAGTTGGCATCCGTTTTCATTTGGATGTTGTAGCAGGTAATGGAAACAGTCAAGGCTGCTTTGAGAAGGGCAGACAGAAAATAACATATAAAATATGCACATTAGAATGTGATGATGAGCTTCAACGAAATGCACTGTCTTACGTTAGGATTTCAACCAAGCCAGTGCAATGAAAATGCCGCATCAAGTCGCACTAACTTTGATATAAGTAGCTTCAAACAAATTTCATTGGCCCGGGACGTCAATGCCGCATTCTTAAGTACTCCGAGATCAAAGCTCGCTTCTAAAGCTGGTTTAAAAGGGGGCTAGTTCCACCAACGTTTTAAAGCCAAGTTATATTCAATTGATCGCCAAGGCTTTCAGATCAAGCTTAATCGTTTCTTGGATGTGCTAAGTTTGCTGGAATGGCCCCATCTGGGCACTGGCTATTTCCAAAACCTTAACCATATTTGGGCATCACGAGCATTCAGTGATGATGACTGAGACTACCACTGGAAATCCGCTTCGACATGTGTGCATTCTTCCACGCTTTTGTCAATGAGCTTGTCGCATCAAAGGCTCGCTAAAGTGGAGTCGGCCCACACCCCTGTTAACGGAGCTTGCTGATCACATCTTACAAAAGGGTGCGTCACTGGGATTTGACGCCTGGAGCGAGCCGACGGCCTGCCTTTGTTTGCCGGGCGGCATATATGCAAGCGTTTAGAGGACCCAGGCGAGCGCCACTCAGGGGGGGGGGGGAGGGGGCAAATTGATAACCTAGGGAGGGCAGGGGAAGGCAACACTGATTTGTGGGTCACATTGTGACCGACTAAACCGTTGGCTGCTGTGAGGGAACACGCCGGCATCGGGCAGACGTGCCGCTCAATTATCAGACGCCGAGGACTTTCGGTTCGGCACCCCAACACGTCGGCATCGGGCAGCCGTGCCGCTCGATCATTAGACGCCGAGGACTTCCGGTCCGGCATCCCAGCACGCCGGTGGCAGCACTGCCGAACCAGACGCATGCCACACGTATGCCACGCATCTACACGACCCTGTTCACGAATAAGAGCTGTGCAACGGTAATGTAGCGTCAAAAGTGGCCGATTGGAATGGGGAACGATAACATAACGATCGGGGTGAAGGGCACATCTAAATATCTGGAAAATAATAATTGGCGAGCCAAGACGTCCTGGTTTTGCCGAATTCGTTTCCTGCTTTGTCTGGGTCAAAGCAGACAACGCAATGTGGGGATTGACGCCCTACCCCAACGAGAACACGTACTGCTTTGCTCTGACTGCGACTCAAAGTAGTCGGGGCACCATACCGTACCCTTGCGCACAAAATTCAGCTCAATCCCGCATATCAGCACCTCATGGATTCGTAGCTCAGGCGCCTCCTGCGGCAGACCCATTGTGCCGTTCCAAAATCATCGGGTAATCATGGCTCTTTCAAGTAGCACAATGCCTGCATAATCTATTTAGATGGGACAGTGCCAGCCACAGAGCGCGGCACGTCACCCAACAGAAATAATCGAGTTTGCCGCGCGCCGCTACAAGTCTGCCGGCGCGCCCCGTCTGCGTGGGTGGCGCCTGTCCGGCCGGGTCGTGACCCACAGGTGCGCCGCCTTGTCCCGGCTGCGGGGGTGGCGCCTATCCAGCCGGGTGGTGGTCCACAGGTGCGCCGCCTTGTCCCGGCTGCGGGGGTGGCGCCTATTCAGCCGGGTGGTGGCCCACAGGTGCGCCACCTTGATCCCGGCTGCGGGGGTGGCGCCTGTCCGGCCGGGTCGTGGCCCACAGGTGTACCGCGTTGTCCCGCAGCACAGCGCGGAACAACGCGGCACAGCGCGGCACAGCACAGCACCACACAGGATTGCAGTGCACCACGCCGCACCGAACGCAGCGCGGCACAACGCCGCACCGCCACCGCATTATGCCACAATACGAGCCAGTAAACCAGCCGTTATCAGGTTCAAACTTCGCAAATAAGCAAATAAGTCCGCCGACACAAAAACATGAAGCAATATCAAATCTGGCGTTGTTAAGACGCTGGCTCAGCCAGATGTGAGACCAACCGCCGCCGTCAGAATGACAAACAAGAGCAGCCATGTTTTGATAGGCGGCACGCGACGGGCCGGGGCAATTCTGCGCACCATCGGGCCGGCGGCGGGTCACGAGGGTCACCACTGCTCATTCCCAGCATGAAAGAAACACGCTCGCACCAACGGCCAGCGCCCGGCCCGTCCTGGAAGACGCGCTCGCCGCTCGCGACGCGGGCTGCGAGCAGTGGCATGACGGGAACCCAGAGACAAAAACACAGAGACAGGCAGCTACTTACCGACGGCGGCGGCGAACGGCAGGGCGTGGACCAGAAGCACGTAAGCCGCCAAGGCCATCCTCTCCCTACGGACAACAGGCGCCACGGTCAGCCACGGCGACCGAGCCGAGCGCACCGCACGGCTGGGAATGGGAGCCGGAGCGGGCGGGGAAGCGGGTTACTCTACCGCCTGGCCCCACAGCGGGCCGCAGCAGGAGCGCGCGCGCGGGCGGGCGCGGCCGGCGCCGGCTTCAGGAGCGTCGCCGTCGCCGAACGGGCTGTTGCGGCGGCCGGCCGGGCAGCGAGCGCGGCGGGGCCCCTGCCGCCCCGCCGTCCATGCGGACGCGCGCCGCCGGTAACGCCCACTTCAATCCCAGCATGGCCTTAAATAATTGCATTGGATTTGCTAAGGTCTTTGAAAAACCTATTCCGCGATTACCCACAAGCCAGGTCGTTTGTGCTGGAGGCCATACTTCAACTAGAATAGCCGTGTTTGCAGTTATGACGGGCTTTCATACTGTTGATATTTTATTAGCTATATTCACTCACTCTTGCGTGCGCCACAAACGCACGATTTGGTGGAATAACAGGGGCAAGCAGTCTCGCACAATGTTGCAGACGGCTTTCGTGATGGTCTCTTAAAGTGGCACCCATGGAAAACCGTCTTGTTCACAATCACACAGGATCTTTTCCTTGAACTCCGTATTAAATGTGTGAACTCTAACCGAAAAACGTCTTAGACGGACAGACCCACCAATAGTTTGATTACTCACGTTCTACCACACACAGGAGACTGCAGAAAATAATTGTCACGCATAACTTGCAATGCGTTGTTGGCCTAACTGCAAAACCAACCACAAAAGCCATCAGAACACGAGGCGAAGAGCTATTACCGCGATGATGACAAGGTCCTGCAAGCATCGTCTTCTTAGAAAAGCTTCTGAAGTGTTGACACCCGGTCTTATTTGGCCAACGTTCACTAGAACGACGCTTACCAGGTGGACGGTGTCGCGCTGGGAGGTTAACAAAAACACATGACTTTGCCGCGTCGCAATGGTCATCAAGTTTTGTGCTTCTCATGACCTCACATGACGTCCCTGGCGTTAAGGCCCAAACAATACCCACCCGCCTGCGAGCGAAACACGGTGTGCAGGCGGCTAAATGTGTATACCATGAGAGGTACGTTTACCTGAAGAATCAAGTCCAACGTTCACATATGACACGCGGAAAAGCAGCATACATCCCAACGAGCGCAACAGAGAAGCAGAGTTGACAGCAGGGCCGGTGACAGGTATGGGCGGATTCTTTACGTTTCGGCCGCCAGTATCATTTGTCCATTTGAAACGTGTTAATGTGGTTTCTATCGGAGTGACGACTAGTGGACATAATTCTAAAGCTGTTCAAACAGCATCTGAAATATTCTAGCCCCGGTTAGCCTGTCACGGGCAGTAACGCGGCCTCCAGGGCACATAACCAGAGCGTGCGCTAAGGCCCACGCAATACCCACACGAGCCTTCGAGCGTGAGACACGGTATGGATGTGGCTAAATGTATACACCATCAAAGGTATGTTCACCTGAAAAATCAAGTCCAACAATCGCATATGACATGTGGAAAAGCAATACTTATCCCAGCAAGCACACAAAAGAACAAGAGTTACCAACAGGGCCGGTGATAGGCTTAAAATACAGCTCTTTACGTATTGGCCGACAGCATGGCCTGTCCTTATCAAACACTTTCTTAAAATGGTGTTGTTGATAGTTGCATCGATTGAAAGTAATTTAGCACGTTTGAAATAGGTGTATAACGCTGACGGCCGAAAGATAATAATTACGATTAGCGCATCAACGGCCATATCATTGACTCGAAGTGGATTAACCTAAGAGGCATTTTGTTCAGGAATAATTTCAAACACCCTGCAGTCGTTTCCAAACGCAGCACAGCAACGTCACGCATTGAAATTAGACAGTTCATGGCGGACGGCCGGAAGGTAAGTTGAAGAGTTGGGCTGCAAATGTCATGCGAGGTCTGGCGTTGGCACCCGAAACGTAGACGGAGGAACGTCTCAGAAAATAAGGGAGCTCATAGTCATATTGTAGTCGATTCTTCCCATCCATTGTCATAACGTTAATGCTCTACACACATTCTCAGAAAGTGTGTAATGGTGAGGGTGCCATAACAATTACGGAACTCGCGCTTCAAGTCTAGGAGAAGCCATTGCCGTCTAAATCGTGTGAAAATGGTGTCCGCCAACGGTTGCACCGATGGACACTATTTTGGAATGTTTGTTAGAGACAGACGATGCCGGTAGCCGAAAACGTTGAGTCAGTTCACGCCTTTCTCCGGCCCCACTGGCAACTTAGTGTGGACATGTCTAAATGCGGTTTGTTCATGGATCACTTGGACCTTACGAGCAGCAGGTAAATTGCAGTTCACTTTTTAACTTCATTTTCTCAAACGGCATCACCATGAGAATGTAAACCGCGAGCACGTAGGTACATGCACGTACACCGTAACAGTCCCCCGGAACGTCGTGAGCAGCGGCAAAACACAGCCCGAAAGACGTGTCCCACTGAAACTTTTTCAACTGATGACCGATTCATTCGTCCAGTGACGTCATCAGTGGGATGCAGGACACGTGTTATTACGAAAACCTGCTTGCTTTTCAATATTGTCATCATAAGTGGCTTGTAAATCCTTGTGATACTGTGAGAAGTAAAAGAAATCCATGTTTCACATTTCTACCAGTGACGTCATGAGGGGCACAAAACTTGTCACTGGGATGATTTATCCAGCCTGGCAGCGACGTTTCGTCGGCTGATCGGCCGGTCCCAGGGGGGTGTCATCCGTATCGGTTAACACTATCAAAAAGTGGCAACATCGAGCTTGCGTGAGAATACAGGTAGTTTGGCAGCAAAGCCTGCATGACGTCAGGTATACCATATTTGATGACGTCAGTGGCACGGAAGCCTCCCAATTAGCCAGCTGACTGTTACACAACCCACTAGTTTGAATGGTGAGTATGTTTTGGGGGCGTGCGGCTGGCGCTTCCCGGTTGGACTCTGAATGAGTGGTCCACGGTTTTTTCATGCAAACACAATTCTGGAAGGGAGATTGAATCTCGGAATAGTTCGACCTCATCACAATTTTATATTCTTCCGTGGGTTGTACATAACTAGGGTAAAACGTCATGCGGCGTTTGTAGCGCATCGCGTGTCGCAGTTGATTGGCGCCTTATATCAGTGGGTTGTGGCCAGTTGCCATGACTACGCCTTGTACGAGAGATCTCGTGAGCAGTTTGTCTTGAACAATTGGTAGCATTTAAAATGATCAGTCTGTGAACATTTTATTATGCATATGTGTACAAACCCTGATATAAGGAAACACTTGACAGCAGCATCATAAAGCCAATATCATAGGGTTTTACTGTACTTACCTTACTGCACTCACATCACTGATAAGAAGAGCGAGAGCTATTACAAATCAAGATTGCAAATGTTCATATAACCATACCTATGGGCGAAGTAAATTATGCAAGCTGAGCTGTTCAACTCTGCCACCAGGCACAAACGGCATGGACAAGCCTACGGCTATCTAACGACATGCCTGGTCATGGAATGCAATGCGCCACAAACGCCGCATGGCATATAATCCCGTGTTATATCATCATACATGCAAAAATCGTAAATTCTGATGAGGCTTAACTGTTCCATGACTCACTGCTCATTCCAGAAATGTGTGCGAATAGCGAAATGACGGATAATTTCTTCTCAGTCCAACGGGTAACCGCCAGCCGCACGCCACCGAGACATGCCCACTATTCAAATTAATGGGTTGTGTAACAGTCAGCTGGCTAAGTGACAGGGCTCCGTGCCACTGACGTCATCAAACATGGTATACTTGACGTCATGCAGGTTTTGCTTCCAAACTACCTCTTTTCTCAAGCAAGCTCTATTTTGCCACTTTTTCGGACCGGACGGTTCTACCTCGTTAGATAGCCTTGGCCGGTCCTCATTACAGACCTAAGCCGACGCTCTTCCCTCCGCAAACATTGTCGTCGGGAAGGTAAGGAACGCCGCCCAGTGCCACTATTGCATGCAGGCGTGCTCGCAACCCACAAACAAAACAAAACCAAACTACTCAAGCTTCACCAGCAGCAGCAACTGATAAACAACACTAGGTTTACCTAGGTTAGTCAGATTTCTTTGAAATAATGCAATACTCAATCCTGATTTGACATGAATTGTATATGTAGCCTGAACACAAAGTTTCTCATGGGAGTTCACGCCACTGTTTTCCTTTTCTTTTCTCAATAATGCTGCTTCAAAAATGGCCTGAAAAGTGTCCGAAACAAGAGGGAGAGCACTCTTATTATGTGGTAAAGAATAAAACAATACACTGTTGCAGGCCCCTGGAGCCAAACATCTCAATATCTATGCAGATAACAGCAGGGTTAATGGCTACTTTTGGCACATGCTTTGTACTCTTTGAAATGAAATATAACTTATAGGATGATATATCAGGCAAGGTTAAGAAGAAAAAACATTCCTTCGCCGAAATTATAACTAATGATGCACACAACCCCAGCATCATCCATTCCCTGCAAACATACTCTGCTATCCTTGACCATCAACCAGTGGCACCACCCATGTATATGCACAATCACACTAAAAGGGGACGAATCACCGAACACGGGCAGAACAGGACTGGTATGCCCGTATTGATAGGTTTTGAAATTATTTTTGCTTTGCGATGCCGCATTGCCATTCAAAATCACATGCAGCACCTTCAATCGAACTCACCGTTGTTCTTGGAGGATATTTCTAAATCAATCCGAGGAATGTGACCGGACAACAAACATAGCACGCTCGTCAACCCTGCAGAGCCCCGCGCAACGGCACAAAGCGAATGTGAACAGGCGGCATATTGTTTTGCGCATGCGTTGCCTAGCAACCGCTGTCAGCGGTGTTTGTAATATTGTTGACCGAAATAACCTAGCTATTGATATTCTGGCAAAAATATTTCATAGAACAAAATATCAGGAATGATGAGAAATAGATTGATAATATAATTTTGTATATACATGTATAGTTTCTGTAGTTCTCCAACTACCTTTCAAGAACAAGGAGAAACAATGTTTTGGAGCAGCAAAGCTCAGGCCACTAAAACATACATCGTCGAGCAGATATTGCATGAAAGTGATGGAAATGAAGCGAAACGTCCACAAACATTTTGCGGTTCCTTCTCTCTGTTGTTTCTATGCATTTTCTGTAAGTAGCTTGGTCGTCAACAGAGCCGTCCAATGGTCATAAAATCGATCAAGGCCCAGGGCCTCAAGATCGCATTTCGTTGAGGGTCTCGATTTCTCGGAACGCGGACAAACCGCAGCTGAGCCCACAAGCTTACGACCCCCCCCCCCCCCCCCCCCTTCTCCTTCTTCCATCTCCATCTTACTCTGCTGTAAAGACATGGATCCCTACAAGATAGCACGTCATGCTTATGCAAATCCCGCGGAATGCAGGCCTCCTTGAAGGATCATGGAAGATGCAATATCTTGAAATTCATTCTCAATTTTTAATTCCCTTTTGCCACACAGTCCTCAGGTATTAAAGGAAAACATCAAGACATAGTAACCTAAATGTACTCTTGTAAATGTATTTATGCTACCCACATGAGGAGAGAATAGACATGTAATGTAGCAATGTAAATGTACCCACATGAGGCGTCCGGGGAGTTGGCCAGACAGGCCCGCCGGTGCCCGGACAGCCAGCCAGACAGGCCCGCCGGCGCCCGGACAGCCAGCCAGACAGGCCTGCCGGCGCCCGGACAGTCATCCAGACAGGCCCGCCGGTGCCCGGACAGCCAGCCAGACAGGCCCGCCGGCGCCCGGACAGCCAACCAGACAGGCCCGCCGGCGCCCGGACAGCCAGCCAACCAGATAGTTACAGACGGGGACAGAAGTGTGGCACACTGCAGGTGGCGGACAGCGCCAGGCCAGTTCGGGCCTCACTGGACCTGGTCTGCATCGGGGGCACCATGAAGTGATGACTGACTGGTGCCATAGACAATGTGCCCTGTCGGAGTGGCAGGAGGGAGAAGTAACGAAATTTGTTCAAAAATGAGGTGAGTAACATTTTTGCGCCAGGTCTTTCTACGCAACATCGTGGCCAAGATGTGTTCATCTTTTGGCACGTTGTCATGTTTAGGCCCCGTTTTAGGCAAGTCCTGGGTTTCAGCGCAGGACATAACCCGCAATGAGTGAAAGAACACCACGTAGGCGTTTTACCTTGCTATAGTAACCTGCAGTACATTTCGTAATCGAAGCCTGCCACCCCGATATCAGTCACAAGTCCGACTGACGCACCCCCAGTCGTTCGGCATGAATAATATGCGACTGCCTCCCACCACAACAAGCGTGCTTCCACCGTCATTCCAGCAGCTGTTCGCCACCGGCGCTGGTTGACACTCGAAAGTCCCTGCCCCTCATGACTCCTTACGACGGCGTGCGGACAACCGCCGCCATAGATGAACACGCCGCTCGTGACTGCGTGTCACGACATGCAAACACGCCACAGCGCAGCGGCGCCAGTACCTTGCTGTTGCGCGCCAGCTGATGGATGTAGTAGAGGTCCAGGTCCTGGATCACCTCGAGCTTGGGCGGCGACGTGTGGCTGCTGGCGTGACGCTCCCTGTGGTCTCCCACCATGGCCGACGGGGACGGGAAGCACGCGGTCATAGTGCCCCTGCAGAGTGGGCCGGTGGCCGGGGGTCACGTGTGACCGAGCGACCGCGGCACACGGGGTCCCAGTCGGCCACGTGACGCGCACGCCTCAGCGTCGGTCGGCCACAGGCACGCCCCGCGTCCGCCCGCCGTCGTCCTCCGTCTCCGTCTCCGGCGGCGGCGGTGGCGGCGGCAGCGGCGGCGGCTCGGCCATTCAGGCGGCGTGACGTCACGGCCGGGGGGCGGGGCGTATGTTGGTGATGGCCGGCGCGGCCGGGCGATGGCGGATGCACCTGGACGGGCTGCTGCTGCCGCCGCTGCCCAGTTGGCCAGCACACTGCCCAAGATCCCCTGAGGCTGCGCCAGCCCCGGCCAATCGGGTGGGCCGCCGGCGCGCCGCCTCGCGCGCGCGCACGTGACGCGTGGAACACGACACGAGACGTACGCAACTTGCGCCACGCGCACGGGTGCACGCAAACACGCGCAGAGCACGGGGTCCTGACAGACAGCACGTGTGGCGCATGTCATGTCCTATGGATGCGTGCTTGGTGCTAGCACGTGTTGCAAAAACGTACCACAGAATGCCAAACCGGCGCATCAGACCTGTCTACTGACACGGACCACAACGCCAGTCCCCGTATGGAAGGCGCAGCTGTGGAGCAACCACGAGAGAGCTCCCCAGAGGCAGATACTGCCGACTTCTAGACCAGCGTGGGCCGCTGCCCCGGTGGACGCGCCTCCGCCGGATGGGCGGGGCTCCCGCTCGTTGGCGGCGCAGTTGGCGCCGTGCCGGCGGAGACGGATAGACGAGACGTAGAAGCGGCCGCCGGCCGCGGCGGCGCCCCGCACATCAGATCCCGCGTCAGTGTCTTATTCACGGCCGGACGCCCTGTAATTGCGGCCGGCCTGCAGTCCTGTTTTCACGGCTGCAGATACGCCTTGAGCAGCGGCATTTGTTCGCGAATATCCAGCTATCGTCCGGCAGCATGTCCGCGTCTGTACCGGCGGGCGAGCCCGGGCCAGCAGACCGCCGTGACGTCACAACTAGCCGAGTCTGGCGACGAGCCTTCGAGGCGGAGGTGTGTGCCGGACGGCTTCAGCAATCCGAGGAGTGGAGCACATGGCCTGAGTGGTGGACACGGCCGGCTGTCTGCGAGTCCGGCGTGGCACCTCGACCAGACCCAGACGGCCACCCCAGACGGTCGCCAGATGGGACGGGCAATGACGCGCCGCGGTTACGAGCGCGCGCGCCTCACCAGCGGCGGCGAGCGGCGGCCGGCACACGCTGCCGATAATGACGTGCATCGGCCGCTGGACGCTCCCACGGCCGCGGGGCCGTCAGCCGCCGCGGCCCGGACGCGGCGCCGGCCGCGGGCCGAGGAGCGCCGTCGGCAGCCGGCGCTCTAGTCCCCGAGCGGCGGCGTCGACCTTGTGTAAGCTCTCGGCCGCGGCCAGCGCTCAGCCCCGCAAGATGGTCTCTGGTCGCTCCGGGGAAATGTTACAGGATGGCTGGAAGAGGCGAGATGCTGACTGGTAAGCAGGGCACCTGTCGGCGCGAGCTTTTGAGACTGGTCGGTGGGCGGCGCCGAAATGAACCCTTTCATCGCGGACCGCCCCGCAAGGCTGCCAGCACCAAGAGGACGGCGTTTATTTTGATCAGGTTTGACATGCGAGGCCAGCAGTGGCCTGGTTTAGAGCAGAAGATGCTCTTCAGTTTTAAACCGCGCCGACACTTGGTGATATCATCGGAGCATGAGTCACCAGCTCAGGGCGTCTGCCAGTCGGTGACACAGCCGTGCCCCGATCACCGCCACTGTGCCAGCGCTCTGTGCCAGCGCACGATCGTCGTTTGAGCAAGCCACCAAGCCCCTCGCATGACCTCCACAGATTATCCGAGGTCCCTGTCCTCCGGAGCCGAGCTATGTGAACGCTACACTGAGGCCGCACCAGGCCGGCCCGCGCTGACGTCATCAGTCTGGGCCGATCGGTTGGTGACGTCACGTGGTGTCCCCGAATGACTGCTGCTAACTGGCCGGCACCGTACTGACCGACGAGGCCCGCAACGAGACGAGGTCGCCCTGGGGGGCAGGCCGATTCACAGCACAGCTGACCTTCGGCCCACACGACAGATGGCTGGAGACCACTAACGGGGAACGCGGTTCGGTTCTGCCACTATCGCCAACGAGTGGAGATCGGAACTAGACGTACGAGTTGATGCCGCATGATGACGTCTGTTTCATGTCATGTGGCACATGGCGGATGACAGATAACTTCTGATGACACATGACATCCGCCGATGATGTCGTCGCTTGACGTCTGCTAGATGGTGCATGACTGATTTGCGACTACGGATGACAGACGGCCAGCGGATGACGGATGAATGCCGGCGAGACAGACTGGGACAGACGGGATCGGCCGAGCCGGCCGACGCCGGAGGTCGCTCCCAGAGACCGCGGATGTCTCGCTGCCAGAACAAGGCAGGCCCCTGCGCTCCGCCGGTCGCAGAACTGGAGACACTCCGCCCTCGAGCCGTGCCATGCCCGTCCTCGGAGCAGAAGATAGAAGAGCGACGGCGGCGTCCTCCACCCATGGGCGAGCGCCTGGGAGCGGCCGCCTGCCAGCCCCAGGGGCCGCCGAGCCGGCTGGGCGCGTGACGTCACCACGATACAGCAGCCCGGAAGGAGCGCCACCGGACACCGGACACCGGACACCGCGCACGCTGTGCGCACGACCCGCGCCGGCCGCCGGCACCGCTGCATCCTGGCGCGGGGGAGGGGAGGGGCCGACGGGCCGCCCGGGGCGCACGCCTCAGGAGGTGCGGGGGTGGCGGCCTCGGACCGCCTGTGGCAGGAGCACCCCGCCGGCACCGGCACGCTCCTCGTACGCCGGCTGTGGGGCGGTCACGCCGCTGCCACCGTGTCTCCGGCCGCCGCACGTCAGCCGTGCTTGCAGCACAGGCCGCGGCCAGACGGGCGGAGGCTGGCGACCGGCTGGCTGCGGCCGTCCGCTGTCAGCTGCCGGCGGCACGCGATCGAAACACTGCGTCCGCGCTCAGCACGTGCCGCGCTGGTAGTGTGGCCACGGTTAGCTCAAGCAGCCCGGCGCTGCCCGGTCGGCTTTTTACGAAGTGGGGTGTTTACTTCGCCCGATGACAACGGAACGGTATCCTCCACACGGCAGCATCGGAACAGCGTAGACGCACTCAAAATAACCCGGACGGATTTACGCCGGCAATGTCTGAGTTTGACGAGCGAACAAATGCTGCCAGATGAGTCAGCATTCTATCCTCTTTTGATGGCTCTTTAAATGTAGTTGGTTGAGCAGGTCTGCGGCCGGCTTTGTCAGGTCGAGAAAAGTTTGGGCAATATCTTTGCCGAAATACTGGTTTCAGTCACAACAATTCTGAAAACGGGCTAGTTCCTGTGATCGTTACCAATGAAGTCAATGATGGAATGAACCCTGCAGTGTTCTCTGTTATTGCTACTAACAATTTGCGGCTTGCCCAACTTAAAAACCATTTGCACTCACTTCCATGTGGAAAACCCCTAAAACAGCCTCCAGTGCTGTTCGGTCTGATCAATTGAAGACAACGACAGTTGCCCCCCCCCCCCCCCCCCAGCGGACAGCCGCAGCCGACTTTCAGCGGCTGGATATGCATTCAGCGCCATTACCCGCATGATTCACGCCCAGTTCGGACATTTCCAGTGCCGCCAACAGTGGCCACCCGCGCAAAGCAATCATCGATGATAAATCGTTAACCTACCGGCGTTAAAAGCCATTGTCAAGAAGACCTGCTTCGGGTTGGCTGAGCGCTAATCACCTACCCAACACCGATGACAGGCGCCCGACTGCGCTGAGCCGAGAGGGCTGCAAGAGCGCGTGCTGCCTGCCTGTGCTGAGGGCGACGGCTCCAACTCCGCGAGCGATTCAAATCGCAGCCGCTACCGACCGCCGACTCAAATCTCCGACGGCCGTCATGAGCGGGCCGGCAGGATCACGGGGCTCCGGGGCGGGGGCGGGGCGCAAGCCGGGGGGCGCCACCCGATCACGCGTAACCTTGCCACTCACTCTCTCTGGTCTCTGGTTCGACTCCCGGGACCGCCGACCCCGCCACACCGCCCTATCCGGGCGCCAACTGACGTGCGCCGCCGAAGCCGCGCCGCCCACCGCCGCGAACGAACGGACACGCCCGTCAATCTAGCACCAGAGTGATATCCAGCGGCTAGTTGGATTTTCCGAGCGACACGATCGCCTCAAAATTGGGTGTGCATGACCTGTTCCACGCAATGATTCGGAAAATCACTGTCTTTGGGGCGGGATTTTGCGTAACTTTGAAGATACAAGGCGCGTAACATCGCCAGATCGACGTTGCGGGGCGTCTCGATTGCCTCCAAATTTGGCGTACAGGGCCTCCCCAACACGCTGATTCCGAAAATCACTGTCTTTGGGGTGGAATTTTGTGTCATTTCCGAGTTATACGACGCCTAAAACCCGAGTTGGATATTGCGGGGCATCTCGATTGCCTGTAAGTGCAGGGCCTTCTTAACACGCTGATTCCGAAAATCATTATCATTGGGTTAGAATTTTGCGTAGTGTCCCAGTTCAAGGTGTGCAGTGCGCCAGTTTCATATTGCAACCTCATTGGCAGTGAAACCTGCCGGATATCGATTTTCCCAAAGTCCGTGATTATCCTTGCTTGCTCACGATCATTCTGCTTTGCTTCCAAAGTTTGGTTTGGATGAGGAAGTGCAGTCACGTGAGTAGTGAGAATCTGTAGCTATTACTGTAATGAGCAGTTGTGTTTTATACATGAACTTTTTGGGACAATCTGATTTTTGGACACTTTTGGACGGACAGTGGATCCGTCCATGTGCTTTCCATTGGACTTTGGACAATCCTTTCCGGAAGACCGTCTGGCCTGCAGATACCACCCTGCTTTTACACCAATGTAAAGTGATTGTTCTCGCTGCCGCTGCTTTGGATTCTTATGATAGTACTAGAGCCCATTCGTGAGTCCGTGAAAAGCCGAATAATTTGAGATTTGAATCAAGTTTGGCAATCACCAATCACCTGCTTTCTTTGCACTAATCATTCTTGTTATTCTTGTGATCACACACGCCACGCTCCCGTCAACATTTGCTTCACTGTAGCACGCTAATCCTGCCACACATCTTCCGCCGCCAGTCAGCCAGCCATCTCGAACGACGGCCATCACAGGAGTACGACTACGCGACAGGCAATGTCAGTAAAAACGTCACTTCACGGAAGAAGAGACTCATCACCGGTACATGATCGCAGCCCCAGTTCGTTTCCATCCCCAGTCTGATCCACTGTGTGAAACAGTGCGGGATGCGGGCAACAAAATCCCTCAATGACGCGTGGGGACGAGGCTGGTTACCGTCAGCACCTGGGTAAGGACGGGGTCAGTGGCAATCAGCGCCCGGCGCCGCGCGTCGTGTGCCGTCTCATGCTTCGGCAAGCAGTCGGCTATCAGCTGTTCGAGCCCCCTGACTACCGGTGCGTCGACGCCGCCGTCCGGCCGGCTATCAGCTGTTCGAGCCCCCTGACCACCGGTGTGTCGACGCCGCCGTCCGGCCGGCTATCAGCTGTTCGAGCCCCCTGACCACCGGTGCGTCGATGCCGCCGTCCGGCCGGCTATCAGCTGGCGGGCCCCATGACCACCGGTGTGTCGACGCCGCCGTACGGCCGGCTATCAGCTGGCGGGCCCCCTGACCACCGGTGCGTCGATGCCGCCGTCCGGCCGGCTATCAGCTGTTCGGGCCCCCTGACCACCGGTGTGTCGACGCCGCCGTCCGGCCGGCTCGCGTAGTGCGGCATCTCCACCACGGTCAGCAGCAGCGGGCTGATGTGGCCGGCCAGCAACATGGGCATTGCATGAACAAGTAGCATGCGCTGCTCCACCAGCGTCACCAGCGTCATTGAGAGATAAGACAGACGGTTTCGTCATCCAAATCTTCAGGCTCTAGCGGTGGAGCACGATTGGTCTGGTCACCAGCGACACCTGGTCAGTGTTTAGTCAGGACAAACAACGGCGGTGACTACCGTCGGACTATTACTCCAATAACCTTAACGGTTCAACTTCACTAACTTCTCCCGCATCAGAGCGAAGGTTAAATCCGGCCTTTAACTGGAATACAACTTAGATCGGCGTCAAACTCGCATGATTTGCCATCAGTTAATTTGTCTGAACCAAGCACCTACCTGCCGGAACCAATGCCACTCTCACCGTCCATTTACAACGACCGACAAAGTATAGCCGGATGAGCAATTTCAAATGGCAGGGTCTAAAAAACGGACATATGAAGCAGACACGCTCGTTCTACGAAACGGCCAGTCCGATCACCTTGAAACCTTCACCAATCGATTTAATGTAATTAGGCGAGTCATGGGTTGGCTGTCAACATCTGACGTGAAGAAAAGCACCTCAAAAGCGTGAAGAGAAAACTTAACATGCAAAGCAGTCGACTCAGAACTAAAACTTACCGCACCAATTGCTCCATAACTTTCACCATTGGATGCGCCGTACGTCATTCCAACTTTCAATTGACATTGAGTGACCGTAGAGCAGGTCAAAAGTCATCAAATTTCACAGCTTGAAACTCATTGCCTGCAATCAGCTCAGCTCTCAGAAACAGCCGAAGCGATCGCTGCTAAACTTTCCTCATTAAATGTGCCATACCTGATTTCTTTCAATAAAAAGGTTGGTGACCCTAGGTCAAGTCAAAAGCCATTAAGTTTCCGACTTCCAAACTCCCTGCTTGCAGCTAACTGATTCATTAGGACGTACTGAACCGACCGCTGCCAAACCTGCACCATTGCATGATAGGATGCGCTATAACTGACGCGAACGCCCTGCACACCAAATTTGGAGGGAAACGAGGCGCCTCGCATCGTCAATCTGGCGATGTTACGCGCCTTGTAACTCGGAGCTTACGCGAAATCCCACCCCAAAAAGTGACTTTCCGCATCAGCGTGTTGAGAAGGCCCTGCACACCAAATTTGGAGGCAATCGAGTCGCCTCGCCATATCCAACTAGGGTGTTAGGCGTCGTATAACTCGGAAGTTACGTAAAATCCCATACCAAAGACAGTGATTTTCCGAATCAGCGTGTCGAGAAGGTCATGCATACCAAATTTTGAGGCGATTACGACGCCCCGGAATGTCTAACTGGCAGCTGGATATCAGTCTGCTGCTAGATTGACGAACGTCAAACGGACGCTGTACAGCGAGCGCCACCTCCTGGCACTAATGGACGCTGTACAGCGAGCGCCACCTCCCGGCACTAACGGACGCTGTACAGTGAGCGCCACCTCCGGCACTAATGGACGCTGTACAGCGAGCCTCCTGGACCTCCCGGCACTAACGGACGCTGTACAGCGAGCCTCCTGGACCTCCCGGCACTAACGGACGCTGTACAGCGAGCCTCCTGGACCTCCCGGCACTAACGGACGCTGTACAGCGAGCCTCCTGGACCTCCCGGCACTAACGGACGCTGTACAGCGAGCCTCCTGGACCTCCCGGCACCCCTGGATGCCAGCTGGCGAGGCGCTCCGGATAAAACGGTCCCAACCCCGCAGCGGGACGACCTGAATGAGCGGCAGGTGGTCTGGGCAAGGGGCCAACGCATGTCATAGGGGAGGCACTAGGGGGCCAACTCATGTCATAGGGAGGCACTTCCATTCAAGGGCCTCTTCGTCGCATATTCAATACCCCGGTCCTACTTAAACGTTTAGAAGCCCTGCAGGTGTCGCATTGCCGGAACGGACCATCACATCAACCCTGGACCGGCCTTTCGGCTTTAGGTCTAGTTATCTCCATGGTGTAGGGGCATCGCCCCAAAGGCCCCTCCCCTCTCCGCCTATCTTCGCTAGCCACTAAACGAGACCACCAGCGTCGCTGCAGCCTCAACGCTCCTGAACCACAGGTCCTGGCTTCGTACTCTCCAATTACATTGCGAACACCACGCGCCAGACATCCCTTACTTCCATAATGCGCCGTTCCCAACCCGTGCCAAATGATACGGATTACGGAAGCGCCTGTGCTGCATGCGGATGTGGAGCGGCTCCGACGGCGGCTGGGTGCACCGCTGGCTCCTGTCCTGGACGCGCCTCTGACTGCGGCTGGGTGCACCGCAGGCTCCCGTCCTGGACGCGTCTCTGACTGCGGCCTCTTCGAACACTACGTCCCTCGTACTCGCTGCGAGCACATACGGCAGGCAATAAGACTGCAGCTCACAACTGAGCCCCTCCTGCGTTGTATGATTCTTAAGTACGCCCCTGACATCATCCCGGGAGGGGCGGTCGGGGCGCGCCCCCGTGGTGCCGCCCCGCGTCACGCGACTCGACCGACTGCCGGTCGGCAGACGGACTCCATGACTCACGCACCACTCTCGTGTAGATGGACGCTCCGGCCGAGTCGGCCGCGGTCAGTGCAGACTCCGCTGGGATAGTCCACACGAGGAGAGCACGCCAGGCCATGGACGACAGGCGCTGTGGAAGGAGCGGGAGGGCAGCGCCCGAAACGAACCTTACGTTTCCCCGTCGCTGCGTGCGGACGCTGTCACATCCGCGCGCCACACTCCTCCACTGCGCAGGTAGTCAAAGTTGTCGACCGATTCGCCACAGAAGCGCCGACACATGCTCGCCTTCTCAGCGCCGTAGTTTGGGTAGCGAGTCTCCTCAAGTGGCCGGCAGGTGTCAGCAGCGGTCGCTCAGGTGAGGCGGCTGGCGGCGCGCTGCAAGGGAGCCCAGCTGCCGCACCGGACGTTCAGGAACGGGCCCGGAACACGTGCTCATGCCTTAGATGGGGTAGTCCGGCTCCTGTACTTAGCTGCGTATCGCATTTATTCGTATAGAAAACTTAGCATCGCATTTCTTCGCACTAGACGATCTTCCTACCTTTGGTTGCGCCGTGTTAACCGTAACGTCCCAAAAAGAAAGCCATCTTTTGGCTTCCCAAAGGTAAGAGATGCGAAAGAAAGATGGGCGTGTGGCTTGTCATGAGAGGAAGCCAATGGCATTTTCAACTTTTTAAAAGACTTTTGCATGATTTGCAATCACACCTGAGCGTAACGATGCACTGCTCTCAAGGCCGCCTGTCCTCTGTCACGCTTCGGCTACGCTCCATCAACGCCTTTCTTCCCGCCCATATGAAGGAGACAAGTGCCGTCTCCGCGGTCTGGGGGAGAGATCCAATACTAGTAATGCGGTGGTTCTGGGTACGTGCCCCAGAGCACATTGCCTGACCTGACTGGAATGGAAAGGTAAGCTGGCAATTGACCAACGGGGGCCAAGCCAGGTCCGGGCAGCCGTGCCGCAGCATGGCGCGGCACGTAAAAACGCCCGCATTCCAGTCTGACGCAAGCACGGAAGTAGAATTATTCGTCGAAATGGCGGCACGACTTGTGTGGTGAGTTCAGGGCACACAGGCTTTGCTTAGCACATGGGCGTAGGAAAAAGGGGGTGGGGTGGCAGGGGCCCATGTTCCCCACCTCTCAGGGGGGGGGGGGGGGGCAGCAGTGTAAGCTGCCCCCTCCCCCACTTTTCAGATTAAGGCTGTTTGGCTTACTTTTGCACTACATCAAACATATGTGCCGATTTACCTAATCCACCAGCCATCTTCCCCAAGATGCGTCATCTTTTTCAGTTCTCAAAAGCCACCACCAAGTGTTACAGCCGCAGAGTCGGCACCGCGCAGCCTATGGAGACTGCAACACCGGGTATCGAGGATGTTGTTGCTATGATTTGCGAGCGCGCATGTTCAAACCATGTTACAATCGTAAAACCGAACGGCGTCGGCCACTGCAAGTGTCACCAGACGGCGGGCGCCGTGGTAATCTGTCTTCTGGACAGATTGATAATTACAGAAACACGTCAAAGAGAGACTCTAGCCTTACTTTTCCAATTCCCCTACAAGATTTCAGAGTCACTTTGCGGCGCTTTAAGGGTCGATCCGTTCTTATCATCAGTCTAAAAATAGTGCACGTGAAATATGAACGCAGACTGTCTTCTAAAAATAAGATTTGATGTCCTGAAGCGTTCAAAGGTACTTCTTTCAGAGGCGTCATCATTTTCGAATACCCGTTGGCCACAGCTTGGTATTGACTGTTGGGCCGACGCTGCGCGGCCTCGGCGGACTGCAACGACTGGCGTCGAGGTTTTTGTTGCGAAAATTTGCGCGTGCGCATGCTCAAAATTATGTCACAGAACCCGTATCACTCTTCGATGCAAGTGTCTGAAGGTAATTATTTCAGAACTGTCATCATTTTCGTCCACCGATGGGCCACGGCTAAAAGTTAGCCACTGGGCTAACGCTCCGCTGACCATGGAGACTGCAACGCGTGATGTGGAGGTTTTTGTTGCTAAGATTTGCGAGCGTGCATGTTAAAAAACCCCGTTATATGAATTGCATCACCAATCGATTCTGACTGAATGTTGAACATTTCCATCCAATTATGGCTGGGGTCATGTTAATACACCTTGTTTACCACTCAATCCACAACTGAATTTTCATTTTTAAATTTAGATCACACATATCGATCTACAATGTCCTTTCACAATGTTCTTAGTCTCTGTAGAGCCCAGATAAAAATTTCTGACAAAGCTTCTGAATTTTATCGTTTCAGAGAGTCTACAAAGTCATTGTAAACTAACGTCTGACTTTTGCAGTTTACTTCAAAATACAAACTGAATTGATCTCACGGTGGCTTCTGTTTTTTGTTCTGGTTGCAAAGCATAAGTAGCAATACAACGAAGAAAACCGAGTCCCTTGTAAAGAAGTGAGCTGTATCCGGGGATATTTTAGGGGGAGGAAGGAGGTAAGATATAATATAATAAGGACTTTTTTCAACACCGCGTTCCTCCCCGGCCAGGCTCCGGCTACGCCACTGCCTACACACAAAAGCAGATCAGGGCGTCCACGTCGAGTGATGGGCAACAAAATATCCGTTTGGCCGACTCATACCTAAGACAAGCAGATTCCCCAATGATATTTCGGCGATGGTGTGGTGTAGTGGAAGATAATTCGGAAAACGATGCTGTTGCAGGTGTTTTAGATATGTTTCACCGACCAATAAGTGGAATGGAATGGTAATGCTGATCCAGAAATATGCAACAAAGCACCCATACGATCATTTCGCAGTCAGTCATGCGAGAGACAGCCGGCCCAGGGCAGTGGCCGCCGTCGGCGGACGGTAGCAGGGCCCAGGTAAGGGATATATGACAGAAGGGTCTTCGTTTTGTGACTTGGCTTTTGAAGGAGAATTTCCAGATGTATGGCTTTTGTGACATCGTTTTTGACAGATTCAAGCTTCCCAATTTGCTTCCGTCTAACATGCTGTACCCAGTTTTATCTTTTGAAAATCAGCCAGCGAAATGAGGGCGCATACACTTGTCGCACTGCGAACCATCGATTCACTTTCAAACTTCTTACCAACCTATGTCCAGCCGTATTTTGGCATTTACCCCGTGGAGGCAGATGCCTCCTAAATGACCCAAAATGCCTACCCGCGTGGAATTTCGCCTCCTCAGGAAAGACAATGTTGAAGTGGACGAATAATTCTGGGGAGCCGGACAGCCTAATTTAGCAATGAGATAGACGAGTCGAACAGGCAAGATTATGCACCAGTGAGGAACTCTACTAGGAACTAGGTGCATATCTAGCAAAACAGTCATGCCATTTGAGTAAAGAACGATAACAACCTCCATCTCTGACCCCCTCGTTATCAGGCTTGCTTTCCAGAAAAAGTTCCTAAAGCCCGCCCTGAGCTTTGCCCACCCCCAACTTTCTGAAACGTTCCTACGCCTATGGCTTAGTAGGTACTCTAACCCCAAGCCATCCTAGGGTGGGACGGAGAGGGTGGTTGCCTCCAGTCGGCAAGCAGGGGAGACTAGGCTCTGTTTTTGCCCTCTCATTAAAGTTTGAGAGGTCCTTTTTGCTCCAAAGGGGCCTAAAAAGGCTTTGTAGCTCACGCGGATTATCCAAATTTAGAGCCAGCACGCCCCGATAGCTGTGCTACAGGATGCTAAATCATGCTCAGAAGACTGTCCCGCATCAATAGGTCTGTGTTCTGGATCATGACATTGCCTTTATGAATAAGGTTTCCGATGATCCAGATCAGGGGGCCCAATTTTATGATAAGGAGGCCCTTTTCTGTTTCGGGAAGCCACCACTATGATAGGTGGCTTCTCCATGACCTGGTGAATATGTCGGTGAATATGGCCAGAGCTTCCCATTACAAACTAGGACACCCCGTTATGAACCAGTGGGCTCCTGTTATGAACTAAAGTCTAGAGAGAGAGAAAGAGAGAGAGAAAAAAAGAAAGAGAGAGAGAGAGAGAGAGAGAGAGAGAGAGAGAGAGAGAGAGAGAGAGAGAGAGAGAGAGAGAGAGAGAGAGAGAGAGAGAGAGAGAGAGAGAGAGAGAGAGAGAGAGAGAGAGAGAGAGAGAGAGAGAGAGAGAGAGAGCGTGTAGAGTAAGACGTGATGACCGGCTCAACCCTGTTCATCATGCCTTACCCCCAAACCGCTCCTGTGTGAAGGTGGCCGCGTGCTGTTAAAACGAGCCTTGGCGCGAAGGGTGGGGTCGCGGGCTCCGCTCCACGGACCGAGATTCGTCGATAGATGGGTCAGACGGCAGCGGTCAATGGATGTCCATCGCCAGGGGTATATAGTGTGCTTGCAACAACGACAAAACAAAACAGGTGTCCTGTGGAGCGAGAACTTTCGGTGGGAGGGAAGGACCGGAGCGGTGGTTTCGCGCGGGACTTTCGTTGTTGGTAGGGATGGGGTCAGGGGGCAGTGTTCAGTGCAGGAGTTCTTGTTCGTAGATATATACTTTTTTTTCGTCCTTGCATGAGCCAGACCACTAAGAAACAAAGGAAAAAAGGGATTTGATGGACACCTACGATCAGGTGGCGGAACGTCCTATTCGCGGAGAGACTGACAGTCTGGACAGTATGACTGTATGAGTCTGGACGGGCTGGACAGTTTTCAGCTCAGTCAGTGTTTCATGAGGTGAGCCCGCTTGCACGCCTTGTCCGCTGTCACACTGCGCCGCTTGGCCGGCACGGCCCTGCCTGGATCTCGATATTCCTCTC
>NW_023597054.1:1301954-1317008 GCF_011947565.3 Pollicipes pollicipes
CAACAATATTACAAACACCGCTGACAGCGGTTGCTAGGCAACGCATGCGCAAAGCAATATGCCGCCAGTTCGCATTCGCCTTGTGCCGTTGTGCGGGGCTCCGCAGGGTTGACGAGCGTGCTGTTTGTTGTCCGGTCACATTCCTCGGATTGATTTAGAAATATCATCCAAGGACAACGGTGAGTTTGATTGAAGGTACTGCATGCTAGATTGGCAATGTGGCATCGCAAAGCAAAAATCATTTTAAGACTCATAAATACAGGCATACCAGTCCTGTTCTGCTCGTGTTCGGTGATTCGTCCCCCTTTTAGTGTGATTGTGCATATACATGGGTGGTGCCACTGATTGATGGTCAAGGATAGCAGAGTATGTTTGCAGGGAATGGATGATCCCGGGGTTGTGTGCATCATTAGTTATAATTTCGGTGAAGGAATGTTTTTTTCTTCTTAACCTTGCCTTAGATCTCATCCTATAATTTATGTTTCATTTCAAAAGGTGCAAAACATGTGCCAAAAGCAGCCATTAATCCTGCTGTTATCTACATAAAGATTGAGATTTTTGCCCCCAGGGGCCTGCAACAGTGTATTGTTTAATTCTTTACCACATAATAAGAGTGCTCTTCCTCTTGTTTCGGACACTTTTCAGGCCATTTTTGAAGCGGCGTTATTGACAAAAGAAAAGGAAAAAAGGGGTGTGAACTCTCATGAGGAACTTTGTGATCAGCTTACAGATACAAATGATGTCAAATCAGGATTGAGTTTTGCACTTTTTCAAAGAAATCTGACTAGCTTAGGTAAACCTAGTGTTGTTTATCAATTGCTGCTGCTGGTGAAGCTTGAGTGTTTTGCTTTCGTTTTGTTTGTGGGGTGCGAGCATGCCTGCATGCAATACTGGCACTGGGCGGCGTTCCTTACCTTCCGGCCGACAATGTTTGCGAAGGGAAGAGCGTCGGCTTAGGTCCGTAATGAGGACCGGCTAAGGCTATCTAACGAGGTAGAACCGTCCGGTCCGAAAAAGTGGCAAAATAGAGCTTGCTTGAGAAAAGAGGTAGTTTGGAAGCAAAACCTGCATGACGTCAAGTATACCATGTTTGATGACGTCAGTGGCACGGAGCCCTGTCACTTAGCCAGCTGACTGTTACACAACCCATTAATTTGAATAGTGGGCATGTCTCGGTGGCGTGCGGCTGGCGGTTACCCGTTGGACTGAGAAGAAATTATCCGTCATTTCGCTATTCGCACACATTTCTGGAATGAGCAGTGAGTCATGGAACAGTTAAGCCTCATCAGAATTTACGATTTTTGCATGTATGATGATATAACACGGGATTATATGCCATGCGGCGTTTGTGGCGCATTGCATTCCATGACCAGGCATGTCGTTAGATAGCCGTAGGCTTGTCCATGCCGTTTGTGCCTGGTGGCAGAGTTGAACAGCTCAGCTTGCATAATTTACTTCGCCCATAGGTATGGTTATATGAACATTTGCAATCTTGATTTGTAATAGCTCTCGCTCTTCTTATCAGTGATGTGAGTGCAGTAAGGTAAGTACAGTAAAACCCTATGATATTGGCTTTATGATGCTGCTGTCAAGTGTTTCCTTATATCAGGGTTTGTACACATATGCATAATAAAATGTTCACAGACTGATCATTTTAAATGCTACCAATTGTTCAAGACAAACTGCTCACGAGATCTCTCGTACAAGGCGTAGTCATGGCAACTGGCCACAACCCACTGATATAAGGCGCCAATCAACTGCGACACGCGATGCGCTACAAACGCCGCATGACGTTTTACCCTAGTTATGTACAACCCACGGAAGAATATAAAATTGTGATGAGGTCGAACTATTCCGAGATTCAATCTCCCTTCCAGAATTGTGTTTGCATGAAAAAACCGTGGACCACTCATTCAGAGTCCAACCGGGAAGCGCCAGCCGCACGCCCCCAAAACATACTCACCATTCAAACTAGTGGGTTGTGTAACAGTCAGCTGGCTAATTGGGAGGCTTCCGTGCCACTGACGTCATCAAATATGGTATACCTGACGTCATGCAGGCTTTGCTGCCAAACTACCTGTATTCTCACGCAAGCTCGATGTTGCCACTTTTTGATAGTGTTAACCGATACGGATGACACCCCCCTGGGACCGGCCGATCAGCCGACGAAACGTCGCTGCCAGGCTGGATAAATCATCCCAGTGACAAGTTTTGTGCCCCTCATGACGTCACTGGTAGAAATGTGAAACATGGATTTCTTTTACTTCTCACAATATCACAAGGATTTACAAGCCACTTATGATGACAATATTGAAAAGCAAGCAGGTTTTCGTAATAGCACGTGTCCTGCATCCCACTGATGACGTCACTGGACGAATGAATCGGTCATCAGTTGAAAAAGTTTCAGTGGGACACGTCTTTCGGGCTGTGTTTTGCCGCTGCTCACGACGTTCCGGGGGACTGTTACGGTGTACGTGCGTCTACCTACGTACTCGTGGTTGACATTTTTATGGTGATGCCATTTGAAAAAAATGAAGTTAAAAAGTGAACTGCATTTTACCTGCTGCTCGTAAGGTCCAAGTGATCCATGAACAAACCGCATTTAGACATGTCCACACTAAGTTGCCAGTGGGGCCGGAGAAAGGCGTGAACTGACTCAACGTTTTCGGCTACCGGCATCGTCTGTCTCTAACAAACATTCCAAAATAGTGTCCATCGGTGCAACCGTTGGCGGACACCATTTTCACACGATTTAGACGGCAATGGCTTCTCCTAGACTTGAAGCGCGAGTTCCGTAATTGTTATGGCACCCTCACCATTACACACTTTCTGAGAATGTGTGTAGAGCATTAACGTTATGACAATGGATGGGAAGAATCGACTACAATATGACTATGAGCTCCCTTATTTTCTGAGACGTTCCTCCGTCTACGTTTCGGGTGCCAACGCCAGACCTCGCATTACATTTGCAGCCCAACTCTTCAACTTACCTTCCGGCCGTCCGCCATGAACTGTCTAATTTCAATGCGTGACGTTGCTGTGCTGCGTTTGGAAACGACTGCAGGGTGTTTGAAATTATTCCTGAACAAAATGCCTCTTAGGTTAATCCACATCGAGTCAATGATATGGCCGTTGATGCGCTAATCGTAATTATTATCTTTCGGCCGTCAGCGTTATACACCTATTTCAAACGTGCTAAATTACTTTCAATCGATGCAACTATCAACAACACCATTTTAAGAAAGTGTTTGATAAGGACAGGCCATGCTGTCGGCCAATACGTAAAGAGCTGTATTTTAAGCCTATCACCGGCCCTGTTGGTAACTCTTGTTCTTTTGTGTGCTTGCTGGGATAAGTATTGCTTTTCCACATGTCATATGCGATTGTTGGACTTGATTTTTCAGGTGAACATACCTTTGATGGTGTATACACTTAGCCACATCCATACCGTGTCTCACGCTCGAAGGCTCGTGTGGGTATTGCGTGGGCCTTAGCGCACGCTCTGGTGATGTGCCCTGGAGGCCGTGTTACTGCCCGTGACAGGCTAACCGGGGCTAGAATATTTCAGATGCTGTTTGAACAGCTTTAGAATTATGTCCACTAGTCGTCACTCCGATAGAAACCACATTAACACGTTTCGAATGGACAAATGATACTGGCGGCCGAAACGTAAAGAATCCGCCCATACCTGTCACCGGCCCTGCTGTCAACTCTGCTTCTCTGTTGCGCTCGTTGGGATGTATGCTGCTTTTCCGCGTGTCATATGTGAACATTGGACTTCATTCTTCAGGCAAACGTACCTCTCATGATATACACATTTAGCCGCATGCACACCGTGTTTCGCTCGCAGGCGGGTGGGTATTGTTAACGCCAGTGACGTCACGTGAGGCCATGAGAAGCACAAAACTTGATGACCAGTGCGACGCGGTGAAGTCATGTGTTTTTTGTTAACCTCCCAGCGCGACACCGTCCACCTGGTAAGCGTCGTTCTGTGAACGTTGGCCAAATAAGACCGGGTGTCAACACTTCAGAAGCTTTTCTAAGAAGACGATGCTTGCAGGACCTTGTCATCATCGCGGTAATAGCTCTTCGCCTCGTGTTCTGGTGGCTTTGTGGTTGGTTTTGCAGTTAGGCCAACAACGCATGCAAGTTATGCGTGACAATTATTTTCTGCAGTCTCCTGTGTGTGGTAGAACGTGAGTAATCAAACTATTGGTGGGTCGGTCGTCCGTCTAAGACGTCTTTCGGTTAGAGTTCACACATTTAATACGGAGTTCAAGGAAAAGATCCTGTGTGATTGTGAACAAGACGGTTTTCCATGGGTGCCACCTTAAGAGACCATCACGAAAGCCGTCTGCAACGTTGTGCGAGACTGCTTGCCCCTGTTATTCCACCAAATCGTGCGTTTGTGGCGCACGCAAGTGAGTGAATGCAGCTAATAAAATATCAACAGTATGAAAGCCCGTCATAACTGCAAACACGGCTATTCTAGTTGAAGTATGGCCTCCAGCACAAACGACGTGGCTTGTGGGTAATCGCGAATAGGTTTTTCAAAGGCCTTAGCAAATCAATCCAATTATTTAAGGCCATGCTGGGATTGAAGTGGACGTTACCGGCGGCGCGCGTCCGCATGGACGGCGGGGCGGCAGGGGCCCCGCCGCGCTCGCTGCCCGGCCGGCCGCTGCAACAGCCCGTTCGGCGACGGCGACGCTCCTGAAGCCGGCGCCGGCCGCGCCCGCCCGCGCGCGCGCTACTGCTGCGACCCGCTGTGGGCCAGCGGTGAGTAACCCGCTTCCCCCCGCCCGCTCCGGCTCCCACCCTAGCCGTGCGGTGCGCTCGGCTCGGTCGCCGTGACTGACCGTGGCGCCTGTTGTCCGTAGGGAGAGGATGGCCTTGGCGGCTTACGTGTTCTGGTCCACGCCCTGCCGTTCGCCGCCGCCGTCGGTAAGTAGCTGCCTGTCCCTGTGTTTTTGTCTCTGGGTTCCCGTATGCCACTGCTTGCAGCCCGCGTCGCGAGCGGCGAGCGCGGCTTCCAGGACGGGCGGGCGCTGGCCGTTGGTGCGAGCGTGTTTCTTTCATGCTGGGAATGAGCAGTGATGACCCTCGTGACCCGCCGCCGGCCCGATGGTGCGCAGAATTGCCCCGGCCCGTCGCGTGCCGCCTATCAAACATGGCTGCTCTTGTTTGCCATTCTGACGGCGGCGGTTGGTCTCACATCTGGCTGAGCCAGCGTCTTAACAACGCCAGATTTGATATTGCTTCATGTTTTTGTGTCGGCGGATTATTTGCTTATTTGCGAAGTTTGAACCTGATAACGGCTGGTGTACTGGCTCGTATTGTGGCATAATGCGGTGGCGGTGCGGCGTTGTGCCGCGCTGCGTTCGGTGCGGCGTAGTACACTGCGATATTGTGTGGTGCCGCGCTGTGCTGCGGGACAACGCGGTACACCTGTGGGCCACGACCCGGCCGGACAGGCGCCACCCCCGCAGCCGGTCAAGGTGGCGCACCTGTGGGCCACCACCCGGCTGGATAGGCGCCACCCCCGCAGCCGGGACAAGGCGGCGCACCTGTGGGCCACCACCCGGCCGGACAGGCGCCACCCCCGCAGCCGGGACAAGGCGGCGCACCTGTGGGTCACGACCCGGCCGGACAGGCGCCACCCGCGCAGACGGGGCGCGCCGGCAGACTTGTAGCGGCGCGCGGGCAAACTTGATGAGTTGCAAACAAAGAGATGACATGAGCAAACAAAATTGAGATGTTTGCGAATGTAAAAACCAGAATACAGCGGGGTAACATGTAAGCGTGTCGACGAAAGTGTAACATTGGAGTGTGCATTGCAATATTGGGGTTCTGAAGATATGGGGTTGGACAAGCATACCTTGTTTGGGCTTTATAATCATGGTTGTTTTGCGTCGAACAAATGATGATGATGCTCAAGTATTTGTGCTTTTTCACAGAGACCTCTTCCTCCTGCTGCCAACTAGATGAAAATCTTTCTGTAACAACGTTGGCTGTTAGGTAGCTAGGATAAACATGCCGTGCCAAATGCCTATGATCGGCTTCCTTAGCGACCACTTCGGATCTCGCTGATGCAGGTCGCTGCCCCTACCCCCCGTCAAAGCACAGCACAGGTGACGGGTGAAGAGGCAGGCACGCGTGCCGCCCGCGCCCGCTAGAACGCAGCCGCTGAATTTGGCGATGCCATCCGGTTGCAGGTTCAAACATTACTGGACTTCACATCCGGTATTTGACACGTGAGTGGTGCGCGGGTTAGGTCGGCGCCGCGGCGGTGGTGGCTGTCGGGCGTCGCCGGCCGCCGTTATCCTTGTCAGGAGGTTGGGCGATCGACCGACCTGAGGATCGCCAGCGCCGCGGCGCCGCGTCGTTTTTCACCTGTAACGGGGCGGACCTCGGCGCGCTTGGTTGCTTGCCGGGGGTGGTTCTGTCTGCGACACAGCTGCGGCGCTTCCGGCAGCTCCGCCGTTTGGTCGCTGCCGGGGTTCTGTTTGGCGAACACGGCTGCGTCCCTCGGCGCTCCTCCGTTTGGCCGCTGCCGGGGACTCTGTTTTGCGGACACGGCTGCGCCAGATGGGGCCAACGGAGTCACCAGGCTCCGTCGGTATCGAGCCGTCGCATTAGCCCGTTCACCCGTGGCCGCTGTGTGGCGATGTTCCTTACAGCGTCGCAATATGTGGACGGACAGACGCCGAGCGGTTCGTCTTGTTGAACGGAGGGCAAGCGGTGAACGGAGGCACGGCTGCTGCGAGTCGTCCACGACTTTCCTTGGTCGGATGGGATGGGGGCCGCTTCATTCTTTCAAGGCGCATTCTTTGGGGATGCGGTCCGCGCCTCGGGCGGTTCCTTGCCTTTGCGGA
The DNA here is from genome assembly GCF_011947565.3 of Pollicipes pollicipes. Lineage (NCBI taxonomy): Eukaryota > Metazoa > Arthropoda > Thecostraca > Pollicipedomorpha > Pollicipedidae > Pollicipes > Pollicipes pollicipes. The sequence continues at coordinate 1,308,830 of NW_023597054.1, forward strand.
GAGGAAGACTCGGCCGCCCGTGATATACGGCCCCGCCCCAATCGGCCGTCGAGTGAGGCTGCGCGTTCGTCGTCGTTGAGCGTGGCCGCTCTCAGCAGCCTAGGACGCGCCGCCGGCCGTATAAGGACCGTGGCCAGCCGCGCCGTATATGTGACCGCCCCTCCTCTCGGCAGATCCGCACGAGTTCATCGAGCGTCCGCGCGACCAGAAGGTGCCGTACAGCGAGGCGGGCGGCTTTCTCTTTGCCGGGCCGCGCGGCGATCCTCTGCCGCTCATCAAGTGGTGGCACAACGGCGAGCCGCTGCTGGCCCTACTTGCTGTGGAGTTCTTCCGCAGGGGCAAACGGCTTCTGGGTGAGCCTGGACGCACCATCACCTGACAGGGCGACTACGAGTGGCGTGGGCCGAGAACGGCGTCGGCGATCCGGTGCGCGCCAAGGCCACGCCGACCGCGATTGGAGGTGAGTGTGCCGGCTGACCGGCCGTGATTGGAGGTGAGTGTGCCGGCTGACCTGCTGGGGCTGGACTGAACGAATCGAGGTGGGTACGACGGCTGTTTGTCCGCGGCTGGGCGGTAGTGTGACTGTTGTCGCTCACAGGGGGGCGTCGTTTGCATGCAAGCGTCATGCTCCACGAGGGTAGCAAAGAGATAGTTGGCCCGGAAAAGGGAAAATAACTTAGCGTGGAAGCGTGGAAGGGGAGAGGAGGGGGGGGGGGGGGGGGGGGGGGGGGGGGGGGGGGGGGGGGGGGGTGGGGGGGGTGGGGGGGGGGGGGGGGGGGGGGGGGGGGGGGGGGAGGGGGGGGGGGGGGAGGGGAAAGAGACACAACAGCTGGTACCAACAGCTGGAAATGTGAGATTGGTCCGGAAATGATTGTGCCAGGTTAACCAAATGTTGGAAGAGATCCATCCTTAAGTTTGTGGAGTTGAGCTGAACAGCAACGTCTCTGTTCAAATATGTCAGGTGGCACGTCAATGCCTGCTGAGAGCTCCATAGCGAGTCGCCCGGCTGGGGAGTGGCCTCCACTGGTGTGAACTGGAGAGCGGCGCGACACTGAATGAGGCTCCAGGGCTCAAGCCCACTTGCAGGCGTTGTTTCGCGATGCTGATTGGCTTCTGCCGGTGCGCTGGCTGTCAGCGGCACACGGCGCCATTTGGTGCTCTTCCCTACCGGGGGAGGGGGGAGGGGGGGGGGGGCTGAGGGGGCAGACAGCAGGCAGATCCTGGCGGACGGGCCTCGTGCTCCGCCAGCATGAAGCTCTGATATTGGACTATGAGCCGACGGCTGCTACCTCCCGGGTCGAGTAAGCCTCCGTGACGTGTTTGGATGGACGGCCACAATGGGAGCGGCCTGATGGCCAGTAAATCACGGAATCAGAATTAGAATGCTCGGAATTCCGGGTGCATCTGGTGAGCGCGAGATCTAAAATCAGGCTCCGGGTCAGGTTTGAAACATATCGCACCCGGCGTGTCCGGGAACGGAAGGCATCTGCTGGCCGGTCACTGACTCCTGACAGCTGAATGCTGTTATATCGGAGGTTAATGCCGTGAGCTTGGGCGCGACGGGCAGGCCATTTAAGGATGATGTGGAGGCGGGGAGCTTAACGGTAGAGTGCCGCCTGTTAGGTTTAAATAGAGCTGTTTACTGGCGCACCCAGACGGGACGCATCCGGTTTGTGCTGCAAATCCAAGTTTTGCACGTGTTATCGTCAAACGCTCGGGGTTTTCCTGTTGAAATGGCGGGTTTCAAGGGAACTGTTCCAATCAGTATTTGGTTCGCACCGAACAATGTTTGTTCGACGAGGGTTTACCAGCCTGTAGGTAAACATTTGCGACCTTTCGATCACGTTGCTCTCTTAGCAAATATTTTGCGATCGTGTCGGAGCCTATCTGGACTCATTTAAAGTGCATTATTTGGATCAACACGATGCAACAGATCTCCGGCAGACCAAGGCCTGCACAGATGCCGTAAATTGCAGTAACGTCATGGACGCCCCAGGGCAACCGCAACACGTCGCACTGGATTGGATGGGTCTTCGAAACATCTGCTCGTTGATTGGCTACCGGTCATCGCACTGATGTTGATGTCGGTGCTTGAGGTGGGGTAGTGTTGCTTGCCAATGCGGCCGGCGTTTTGGGCCTGTAAGGCTACCAAAGTATTTCGCTGCTTTATTTGTTAGTGAGCTTGATGTGCGTATCATTGTCATGCGCAATGATAACCAGCGCGATGCGGTGAAGTCATGTGTTTTTGTTAACCTCCCAGCGCGACACCGTCCACATGGTAAGCGTCGTTCTGGTGAACGTTGGCCAAATAGGACCGGGTGTCAACACTTCAGAAGCTTTTCTAAGAAGACGATGCTTGCAGGACCTTGTCTTCATCACGGTAATAGCTCTTCGCCTCGTGTTCTGATGGCTTTTGTAATTTGCTTTGGAGTTAAGTCAACAACGCAATGCAAGTTACGCGTGACAATTTATTTTCTGCAGTTTCCTGTGTGTGGTAGAACGTGAGTAATCAAACTATTGGTGGGTCGGTCCGTCTAAGACGTCTTTCGGTAAGAGTACATACATTTCATACGGAGGTCACGGAAAAGATCCTGTGTGGCTGTGAACGAGACGGTTTTCCATGGGTGCCACCTTAAGAGACCATCACGAAAGCCGTCTGCAACCATTGTGCGAGACTGCTTGCCCCTGTTATTCCAGCAAATCGTGCGTTTGTGGCGCTCACAATAGTGAGTGAATGCAGCCAACAAAATATCAACGGTATGAAAGCCCGTCATAACTGCAAACACGGCTATTCTAGTTGAAGTATGGCCTCCAGCATAAACGACCTGGCTTGTGGTAATCGCTGAATAGGTTTTTCAAAGGTCTTAGCAAATCCAATGTGATGATTTAAGGCCATGCTGTGGCGTCGCCGACTTAGCTTGAGTTTACAGCATGCGCGAAATGAAACCTAAGCCAATGGAGAACGGGATGGATGATTATGAAATGAGAAGCGCACTGCTCTCCAAATGAACTGTCAAAGGTTCTCATGATACTTCTACCCGTTATGTCATCTGATGCATGTTTGGTCACAATTTGCCGAAATAAATATTGCGCTCGGAAGTAGAGACAAGTGATTTAAATACCATCATACATATGTATTTTTATACCGATAAGCAAGGGACACGAGGAAAGGATGACTTACCAATGTATTGCAAATGAAAAGAATGTGGGTGGCTTATGATACATTGGAAAAACTAGCTTTACAACTTGAATGGGACATGCCATGGCCATTGACGCATGTGCAGGTACTTTGCAATTCTGACCTTTAAGGGGACACGCCCTCATTGAATAGAATATCCCACCTTTTTGTACTTTTCACTTATTGTTACATCAAACACGTGCGCTTTGATCAGTAGCACCAGTTTTCTCGAAATCTTTCCGATATGCTTAGAATTTTGATTCAAAGCACCCGACCTTGCTGCAGAAATCTCGTTTGATTCCCTGCTCACCACTATGAAAGTAATGCATTTTATTTCCTTTGCTTTTTCCAACGTGTGTTTTCTGTAATGTTTACAACACACTTACGTGTCAAACCGTTGGTAAAATAAATGCTACGAAAACTTGAAACACTCTATTTAGACAAGAGGATATGCGGTATAAAGTTGTTATCTCGAGAATTCAACGAAACGTTATGCTATGGTTTTGATATCTCGCCTATGGCGTTTACCACAGTGGCTCTTTTGAGGCGCACTTTGGCTTTAAGACTGGGAGTATCTAATGATGCATGTGACGCTCTGGTTCATATTTCGTCCAATGCGTTTCTCGGTAACCGAACCTTGCCCGCTGGGCCAATCAGAAACGTTCTTTTATGCGCGCAAGTAGAGGTGCGCACGGTGCTTGTCATGCTGTGGGTGGTCGCTACAGCTTGAAAGAAGTGTTGTGCTTCTACAAAGCGTTGGCAGTGTAATTTTGATTCGAAAGTGACTGAAATTGACATCCTTATGATGTCTTGATGGTCAACTCGCAGACATTGCATAATTTGTAAACGTGGTGAATTGAAGTTTTGCTGTTTACCTGGTTCATCGCACAGGTATGTTGCGGTTCTGTTTGAAGGCAGAATCTTTCATTGCATTGCTCGCTGGAATGCTGACCGTGTGAATTTTAGGACATGCAGATGCTGTTCGGTTTTTGACCCTCAGGATCGCTTTGTCGTTCTAGGAGCGTGTCTGTTTTCGTGATATATGTGGCTCGTTACCAATCAGCGTGTTTTGATGGTCCATTCTGCAGCACTGTCCATATTGTCCAGCTGTTAAGCTTCTGTCCCAGGCCTCGTGCTTACACGTGCGTCAGACTGAATGAGCGAGGGAAAAATGGCCACGGTATATATTTCTAGGAGTTTTAAGCGACAAGCTTACGTTTTTAATGGTACTGTTACTGGTACTTGTGCGCCACTTTATGATGGCTTGTAGCTGAATGATACTGGCGAGTGTAGCGACTTCCTTTGGGCGGCTCGGTGTGGAATGGCCGCCCCGGGAGCGGCGCCGGCCGCGGCCGGCCGTTGCACGCGGCGCATTCAACCACCCAAACAGCTACTTTGCCGAAATTAAGTATCGTGAAAGTTGGGTTGACTGGTGCTGATCGGCTGGGTCGCCTGACCTGCCGCGTCACAACAACGAGCAACGGCCGGCCGGCCAGCTGGCCTGTAAAGGCCAGAGGGCGGGGTGGTGGCCTCGCCAGAGGGTGGATGGGTGGGCGTGGCACAAAGCGCCGCGGGCCTCGATATGGAGAAGGTGGGGCCTCAGAATTGGGGATTTCCGTCTGAAGATTTCTTAGCCGTCTTTTCGTGTAGACTTCTGTTCTGCGTCGTGTAAAACCGCCGTTTCACGGGGTCACCACCAGGGTCATAACCTCCGCGAAATGCGAGCCAGGGACGGAGCCGTCGGGCGGGGTGTTCCAGTGACTATGTCCTTAGACTACCGTCTTAATCCGGCCGCACGCAACATCTCCGTCGGTCCGGACCGGCACCTGGCCGCGCTCGGCGTGCCGTGTCGGTGTCAGGCGGCCGCGATGGTCGGCGCCACCCGGTCAGCTGAAGTAGGTTGGCAAAGCCAGGCGCGCAGGAGAAGGGGGAGGGGAGGAACACTCAGCTATTGCGTCAGCCAATCAATCATGAACGTGTACACAGTGAACGACGCACAGTCAAGGCATCCCATGTGCTGATGCTCGTGCCCTGCCACTTCCTGGCGGCTGAGTGAAAGCGGTTGTGCAGCACGTTCAGTTTTCGAAATGATGCTACGACACTACTTGCGATGATAACGATGCAATTTGATACATTAACCGACCGACGTTTGGGTAATGTATCGCCATAGTCGCTGAAGTCGCCGGGTGGGCCGTTTTTCATGATCATGGCCAAAAGAAGACCTCCATTCCCATGAGACGAGCATTCCCGTGTTCCAAAATCTATAATACTACTTGCGTAGAGTGTGTCTGTCTGTCCTGTCTGTCTGTCTGTCTGTCTGTCTGTCTGTCTGTCTGTCTGTCTGTCTGTCTGTCTGTCTGTCTGTCTGTCTGTCTGTGGGTCGTCGGCATTGACACGGGTGCAGGTCAAACGGTGGGTCGCTTTCTGCGTGACATTTTGACACGATGCACGTGCGCACGTGGCGATGTGTTTAGGAGCGAGTTTCGCGCCCATGGGGTCGACGGGTGGCGCGTGGCGCGTGTTTGAATGCGCGTTTTTGGCCCATTGGCTTAGCACGGGCGGAGCGAAAAGCGGCCTCAACAAAAATCGGCGCGCGGGCCTTTCGAAGCCGCGGCCGCATCTCGGTAACTGCCGGTCGGAGCACGCGAAATCAACACCCTTCGACAATGCGTTCAACGGGGAATCGCGTGATGTCACGCTTGGCATTGCACGTGCCACGTGCGCAAACGGCGGGGAAGACAGAATTTTCCCCGTTTTCGATTGTGTTTCACGTTTTACGACGCCAACCGCTCGGTGACGGAAGACGCTGGAGGCGTGAATCCGGTTTCAAAGCGTCCACCCCGTGTATCGGCTACATTTCGCGTGCCCAATACGAGAATGTGCGACGCACCGTTGCGCCGGTAGTCGGCGTGCAAGCCGGACATGTCGGGATTCGGAAAAACGAGGCCAAATGCAACACGCTGGCGTCGAATCCGGCACCACGATCGCGGCGAAATTTACCGCACCGCACGCACGAAGGTATTGGCTCCAATCACCACCCATTTTTTAATCGCCATGTGCACTTTTTCGCTTAAACATCCACTTTACCTAAAGAGCCACAATATCGCCTTTTACGCGACGGGTCGAAATGCCGCCGATCGATCGTCCGGTCTCCGCCGCCGAGTAATTCGAGTAAAACGCTGGAAAACGCATGTGCGTATTCGTCTGCCGTTCACTCACTTGGCGCGGGCGGAGTAATTGAAATTCCGCGCCGTGATGGCCGAAAGTCTGCGGTATTCCATTCATTCCTCCGTTCATGGCTTCGGTGGGGGCGGGAGGGTCGGAAGAGGATCTGAGTAGGGGTCGCTCCGCAGATGGAGGACGGCGCAGAAAGAGGGGCAGGAGGAGGAGCCACACCGCAGCTAGAGGATTGATCAGGAGAAAGAGCAGCAGTTGGCGAGAGACGGCGTGCCATCACGGGTTTCGTGCCGGCGAGATCGGCGTGTGGCGCGCGTTGGGAAGCTGTTAGGGCCAAAGGATGTCTCGGGCCGCTGGCCAAAGGACGACAGGTCTTGCTTGTCTATGATACTGTTTGTGTAGGGTGCGTCTGTCTGTCTCTGTATGTCTGTTTGTGGGTCGTCTTTTTACGTTGACGAGGGTGGAAGTCAAACGGCGGGTAGCTTATAGGTGAAATATTGACACGATGCACGTGCGCACGTGACGACGTGTTGAGACGAGTTTCGTAACGGTGGGGTGGACGGATCGCGCGTGGCACATGTTGCAAGGGGCATTTCTGGTCAATTGGTTTAGCGTGGGCGGCGCGAAAAAGCGACCCTGCTAGAAACCGGCAACGGCCGTTCGAAACCATCGCCGCATCTCGGCAACTGCCGGTCGGAGCGACGCGTAATCACTACCCTTGGACGGAGCGTTCCACAGGGACTTGCTTGACGTGACGTGTGACACTGCACGTGCCATGTGTCACGTGCACGGTGGCTGTAAAAACGGAATTTCCCGTTTTGAACGTTTTCACGTTTTTACACCACCGCTCGGCAACCAGAGCCGGTGGGGACGCGAACCCAGTTTCAAGGCATTGACCCGCGTACCGGCTACATTTCAGGTGGTCGACACGAAATTGTGCGACGCACCGTTGCACCGGAATTCGTCGTGCAAGCCTGAAATGTCGGGATTTGTAAAAACGGTCCAAATACAGCACGTCGTCGTCGAAATCGTCGCCACGATCCCGGCGGAATTTACATCAACCGCACACACTGATTCTTTGACTCTAATTACCACCCATTTTGAAACCACAATATGCACGTTTTCGCTTAAAATATCAACTTTACCTAAAATACTACAATATGTTTTTTGCGACGTGGAAACGCCACCGATTGATCACCCAGTCGCCGCCGCCGAGGAATTCAAGTAAAACGCAGGTAAACACACGAACGCATTCGTCTGGCCGTTCATTCACTTGGCGCGGGGCGGAGGACTGGAAATCGTAGTGTTGCAATGGCCGACCGTCAGCGATATTTCGCTCATTTTCAGTTGGTTCTTGCGGTGCGGGGCGGAAAGGTCGAAAGAGGATGCTGTGTGGGGGTCGCCCCGCAGATGGAGGACGGCGCGGGAAGAGGGACAGGAGGAGCCGCACCGCAGCTATAGGATGGATCATTAGAAAGAAAAGCAGTGGCGACAGACGGCGTGCAATCACGGGTTTCGTGCCGGCGGGTCAGGCGGTGACGCGTGTAGGGGAACTGATAGTTGGGGTTGAGAATGCGAATGCGGCCAAAGGCCGACAGGTCTTACTTGTTTGCTAACTATTTGGGTGGTTGACGCATCAAGCCGTGCAGCGGTTCGGCGCAAAACTTGTTGAGGGTGTGGCTCTGACATGGAGGCACGTTGGTGGCGAATGCCCGTTTACATCCCTTGAGTGCCCGTTCGTGAGCACACGTTTGCACGTGTCTCTTGACCTGTGTGTGTGTGTGTGTGTGTGTGTGTTTCTCTCTCTCTCTCTCTCTCTCTCTA
>NW_023597054.1:1317981-1332945 GCF_011947565.3 Pollicipes pollicipes
CATCAGTGGAGCGGCCGGCGCTGCTCACACCGGACGCCACCAGCAGCGACCGGGTATGTACAAAGGCTGTTCGGCAGGGGCCGGACCGATTAGTGTTGTCAGGGTCAACCACGTGCGTTTTGCACCCTCACCAGTGTGGTTCAACTATAAGTGTCTCTTTCCACAGGTCTTGATGGCCACGGGCGGCAGCCCGCTGGCAAGTAACAGCGCCGCCAAGGCCTTCAAGGTGGCGTGGCGGTGTGCCGGTCAGGACGTGGACGTCCCCGATCTGACAGCCAGCGGCGTGTGCTACGGCGTCCTTGTGGGCACGGCGGCGGCGAAGCCGGAAGCGCAGGGGTAAGTGCACACCCGCCAGCCTCTTCGGTCTTCACGTTTCACTCGGTATCCGAGGTAGCCAACATCGCCAATGCCGGTGTGGTTGTGCAGCCGCGGTGTGTCAATGTCCTGTATTTAATCAGCCGTGTGTTCGCCGACGGTGGCAGCACGTCACCGCCATCACGGTCTCACGGCCGGTCGGCGGGGTGCCGCGCGTCGCAACGGATCAGGAGCGGTGACATCACCAGGCGTGATATCATGTCAGTAGCGGATCGGGAGCGCGTATTTGGGCCATCGCAGGGTCGCGGGTGACCACGGAGGCCTAGTCGGGCCATCGCAGGGTAGTGGGTGGCCACAGAGGCCCAGTCGGGCCATCGCAGGGTCGAGCGTGGCCACAGAGGCCCAGTCGGGCCAGCGGTGTGACGCGTGGGAGGGTCTCCTGACGTGTCCCACACGGTGGCTCGCAGTTTTTCTTCCCGCTGAACAGTGGCAGTGGATGCGCGTCAACAAGAGCTGCGGTATGTCGGGCCACCCCGAGGCACAGATCCGGTTATTGAGTGTCACGGCGAGCGATTCGCGAGCAGTCGGTACTTTCATGGCGGCAGGCACAGGTTCTCGACGGGTTTCCTGTCCGTTACTTTCATGTCGGCAGACACAGGTTCTCGTCGAGTTCACAGTCTGTTATTTTCATGACAGAAGTCATAGGTTCTCGACGAGTTCCCTGTCCGTTACTTTCATAACAGCAGACACAGATTCTCGACGAGATCCGTCGTCACTCTTCCGCTGCAGCTGACTGACGTTGGTGTTTAGACGGATGCCGGAGTGATGCTGGTCTTGTTGGCGTGTGGGCTGAGTGACTGCAGAGGAGAACCAGATCGCTTCGTTGTTCACCTGGACCTCGCTGCTCTGCCGTATGACGTTGAACGGAGGTGCGCTTGGAAAGTCCTAGTGTCGCCTTCTTGTCAGCGCCGGTGGCCTTTACTGAAACGGGCTCTTCACCGACCACGAGTAATGACTGAGGGCTCCCCGGCGTAGAGAACTGGCCCCGGCCACTTCTCGCTCCAGGACTTCTCGCTCTTGCTCCTATTGGCGTGCTCTTCGATATCACTCATATTTGTCTCAACGTCGTTGCGTACGTTTTCATTAAAGGGACTGTTCGACGGCTGCGTGGGCTTCGGGCCGAAATGGTTATTTTTGGGTTAAGCTGTTGTGCGTAAATTGGTATAGGTGGCGCTGCGGGCGCTCGTGCCCAACAGAGACGGCGCTGCGATCGGAATATCCGGTTCGGCTATCCACGGATCAGGTAAGGTGTGGCGAGCCTCGTAAAAGGCTGAGGGAAACTCAAAGTGGGTGATTTGAAAAAAGCAAGGATTTTTCAGAAAAATGGGCCAGCAGAGCTCATGTCAGCGTGTGGCCTCAACTTGGCCCGCTGTGCTGAGGCCGACCATAGCGGCAATGGCTGCTCAGATAGGGACTGCTCGGACAGCTCAGCCTCTTCGGGCCGTTGGGTGCTTGCAGACGTCGGTCGTTGTTACTGCCGGCGCGCTTTGTTCGCATTTCTCCTGCGATACACCAGTGAGCTCGCGAGGTCGCTATTATATCTATACATGGGGCAGTGGTCACATGCTTCGTCGCATAGAACGAAGATACTGGGTTTGGAGAGTATTCGTCTCCTTCATGCGGCGTGAAGTGTAACAGAGTTCAGTTGTTTAGAAATAGACAGCTTGAGGAGGACCTAGTTGTAATGTCTGTGACCAGTTCCGATCGTTTGAAGGCAGCACGATGTAAGCCCGAACGGCACATATCTTGTGGCTTTGGAATTCTGGCCATTAGCCAATATTGCACGAGCACAAGCCACATTGACGTGGCTTGTTAAGTCCTTGATGTAGCTAAGCGTGCCAGTGCAGTGGTCGTTTTCACACACGTGATCCGACGTGACTGATCAGGGGCCATATGTAACGATGTCGTTTATTGATGGCTAAGTAAGTTCAGGTACAGTTCAAGACATGTACAGTTTCGTAATCTACAGTATTGTGGCATGTTTTGTGACTGATATTACAGTACGGTTTGATGTCTTTTATGCTGTTTGGTCTCTTAGAGAGAACGAAGAGGTTTGGTGGTCAGGAAATAGTGAAGGTGGGCTTTTCGACTCACAGTTGCCTGCCCGTAACATCTGCATTCTTGGGATTACGTTTATTACGATCACGAAATGAAAATTGGTCTATTTTCCTTCGAAGTCGCAACGCCTGTAGGTGATTTAATCTCCACCAATTTAAAGTTATGTTATTGGGCTGGACAAAGCATTTCACTGACGGGCGTGGTTTGCAACTTGCCTGTCAGGGGAATCGGGAGTCCACAAATCAGTGTGATATAGCGGACAGAGGTGTGCGATGCACGGGGCATCTTCCCGGTATTAGGTTGAAGACTGCCACTGCAGGGGCGTCCGAGCTGAAGGTCACGGGTCATTGGATAACCTCACGTCGTAAGCTGGGGGCGTGCTGGCGTGCATAGACCAGAGCCGGGTTACCCTCGGGAAATCATTGATGTAGAGGTCTGCGCGCAGATTGCTCGCGAGCGATTGACGACCACAGAGTCGACTCGAGAAGTCACCCAACTCCCGAAGCAGGTTGAGCAACGCATGGCATTAGGTAGCAGGTTAGGAAACGCATGACATTATGTTGCAGGTTAGGGAAGGCACGACATTACGTTGCAAGTTAGGCAACTACCAGACGGTCACATTTCAATGGAAGTCACGCGTATGTAGCCGATACTCTTGCCGTGGGCCGGAACAATCTTTTTCGTTCTTGATATATTAAGCTATGCTCTACAATCTTATGATGTCCTGCTTCACTCTGCCACTTGCCGGGGGCCGGCGGGACAGCTGGTGTCCCAGCTCTGGTGACCGGTCAGGCCGCTGACACAGTGGCATAAGAGTGGTTATCGCAGCGTGGCAAAAGAGACAACGAAGGAGGACGTTTATGTTACGAACGTTATATGGCGTTGCTCTGCCTCCGCAACACCGGGATGCGTCTATTTCTATACGGGATGCTCCCTATTCATGTGTGGTCTGCTTGAAACATTCACAGCGGGCAGTGGCATTGTGACTGGCAGTTATAACGTACTTTTTCACCGCTCTTGTAGGCAGCATGACTGCCCATGTCCAAAGTTTTGGCTTAGATCTGTTTTCTGATAGCAAAGAAACAAGCATCTCATTTGCTCCGCACGCACCCAATAGATATCTGCTTTGACAAGTTTTGTTTCCATGGCCGGTGACTTCCCCTGACTGCGGCCATACATATACAGTTTTTTTGTATGTTTTGCCGAGCTGCCTGACATGATTCTGTCCTTTTTAGTTTTTTTTTCTCATTTGGGGCTATGGTCATTGAAAGCAATGTCGGGGTGTCGTGTTGCGGGCGATGCGTGGTCACTGCGACAGCGGCCGCCTGTGGCTGGCCACTTACAGCTCAGGGTTGATGGGGCGGCGAGATGCACCAGCCGGCTGGGAACAGGTCAGGTCAGCTGGGACCGGCTGAGACAGCGGCCCGGTGGTCGGGCTCCGGTGGCCGAGTGGCCATGCTGGGTTGCGGCCGGGTGCGGGGCTCGACTCCCCGCGGTGCCCGTCCGATCGGCCGGGTGAGACGCGAGCGACGGCCATATCCTCAGCTGCTGAGTGCGCTGTGAGCACCCCCGATAACAGCAGTCGGAAGGCCAGGCATGGGAGCCCGGCCGGCTGTATGGCCGTCAGTGGCGGGCCGGGGTCGACGTGCGTGTCGAGTACCGATGCAGCCCGGCACGGCACTGCAGCCCATGCTGCCGCTGACGCCCACGGCTGGCGTACAGTTCGCCAGTAACCGAGCGTGGCCAGAGCGGCGAGGAGCACAGGACGCCGGCGTAACCCGAGCTTGCCGCGCAGTTAGCCAATGCAAAGGGTGGTCTTGGGCTCTGTAATAGGTTAGTGGGGACCGAATTGGCACCCACGTGAAACTTCAGGGACCAGCGACCGTGCCGGCACGTGAGCTCCTGCTCCCTCTCCCTGTTACCTCCATCCAGGGGATGTTATGGGCGAATGGTCAGAGTATCGGACTTTGACGTGGGTGGGCCACGCTGGGACCCCGGCTACACCATGGCCGTTGAGCGCTAGCATGATAATTGCAGTCGCTGATGCCCCGTAAAAGACCGTAAAGACGTGCGTTGTAATCCTTTTGTATCTGTGTTTTTGTGCTTTTTTGGCAAACAACTCTCATGGCGCCGTCTTACAGCGTCTGATCCTCGTTGCGGGGGTCGTGTCGGGTCCCAACACTCCACTGGAGTCAGTGTATCCGGGGGCACGTGCTCCCGGGAGAGAAGGGGGTGGGGGGGGGGGGGGGCTCCTCATCGGTCGTTGGCGCTGGTCTGCACTGCCTGCTTCAGTTCGGATGTGATATTGGGACTAATGGCTCCCGTTTAGTTGTGGCGTACAACGTATTCGCTTTTCTGAGGGCTCTTCGGTGTTGTAGCCAAACACTTGTTTGTTGAAGCCATGTGACAGCAGGTGGTGGCGCCTCCCAAGCTCCAGTCACCTATCTTCAGCTCGCTCTCACGCGGCGTGCCTCACTCTAGGCAACGCTCTGGTGGTGGTCATCACTAGGTCTCGATGTGTTCCGCATGCTTCTAAGTGCGGTGAAACGCGTGAAATTATGCATCGTATGTTTCTGCAGATAGCTGCCATCAATGTAGCCATTATGCTTGTTTGGTGTCGTGCTGTGGTCATCGTGTTATGAAGCTTGTGGAGTAGCGAGTTTTTTAGGCATGTTTCTAATGTTGAAAAAATCAGGCTCGCTGTGCTGTTCTTTTTCCTGAAAGGAATTGTCTACATTCGAAGATGTTGAGGCAAGGACAAGCATCCGATACGATGGAATAAACTCATTAGTGACCATCAGTAGGCTTTAGGTGCAAAACACCGCTCTAGAAATGTCGCCTATTAGTAAATTATCTCCTCAATACGTCAATGTTTCATTACGTCATGGAACGCTTGTATGTGTCAGGGTCGCTCCCAGATGGCCGTGTCAGAAATTGCCGCTAGCGGACGGGGTGATGCACTGGTAGTAGTCGTGCCTGCCGAAAAGTGGCTTATTAAATGGCGCGAGTTTGTGGAACCCGGATGTTGCTGCGTGTTTCTTTTGACCCTTTGTTGCAGTGTTTTTCTTTTGACCCTTTGTTGCAGTGTTTTTGTATATTGGGCCGTGATGTTGTAGTTTGTGGTGGCATTCACTATCCGGTTATTGCGTTGTTATCAAGTTATTTATTCATGTATTATTTATTATACATAATATATATATATATATATATATATATATATATATATATCTATATCTATATATATATGTATATATGTGTGTGTGTGTGTGTGTGTGTGTGTGTGTGTGTGTGTGTGTGTATATGTATGTCATCAAGTTATTGATTTATATCCTTAAGCTGTTTATCTATATTTATTATTTATGGTCTGTTTGCAGTTTCTTGCTGTCATGTCTTGTGTGTCGGGTGCCATCTTGTGTTCTTTACGCCCGCCTTGTCCGTCCCATGCAGTGAGGTTCAGAGCTGTGCTGGAGGCCAGCTGTCGTAAAATTGCAGTGCGTAATGCAGCGTCTGTCTGCAGGTACGTCTTCTGCTGCCGGAGCTGCTGCAAGGCCGCAGTACTGAGCACATCATGATGTCTCACATCATGGCGGCCCTCGCTGACCTCCAGCTGGCCATGGAGGAGGCCGACGGCTGGCTCCAGAGGCAACAACGAGCTCACGTCATGACAGCCGGGACGCTGAAGTGGGCCATCCTGTGTCTGTCCCGACTCATAACCTTCGCAGCCATCGAACGACAGCCTGGGCCTCCAGGCGTAGCTGCCGCGCAAGCCTGTGAGTGCCATCAGCAGCTGGCGTGCCGATTGTGCAGTCTGTCGCACCACCGTCACCGTTCACTGATGACACGCAATTCACAGGCCATGCTGGAGCGGCTGGCAGCCTGGCAGCGGCCACTGCAGGGTGCTGACTGGAGCGGCGGAGGCGGCCCGGGTCATTGGGGTCGATCTGCAGCACCGCTCTATCAGCGTGAGAGGTTGCTCGCCGCTGTGCGGTTGGGAGTAATGTTCATGTATAGCGCTTGTCTCGTGATATATGTGTCGGTACCGTCCGTGTCCCGTCTTAGCCCAGCTGCTGTCATTGTTCGGCGTGCATTGTGCTGGCGTGTCCGTGGTTGGATGCCATCGTACCAGTCTTGTGTTTAATCAGCTGTCTTTTGGCCGACAGTGGCAATGTGTCGCCGCCATCACGGCGTGCCGCCGGTCGGCGGGGTGCCACCGCCGCCGGCCGAGGCCGCCAAAGGCGCGACGCCATGATGACCGTGCTGATGGTGCTGTGCACCGGCCGCCCGAGCCACATGACTGGTATCGCTGTCACGGCGGTGCCCGAGGCCAGGGTGAGCAGGCTGACTGGCCGATGTCTGACTGACTGTTGCGCGTCATTCGTTTTGCGTCGATCTCTCTACTGTCTGCCCTGTCTGTCGCCGAAATGGTTTTGTGCGGAACACCATGCATGCCTGCAGGACCGCACGCCCCGGTCGCCTCCGTTCTATATATACTTATCTGTCGGATGAGAACGTCCCGGACCTGGACCGACAACGGTGTGCGGTACGACGCTGGAGTCAGAGGGAGCACGTGCCGGGGTAAGTGCACACTTGGCCAGCCATGATCTCTACGTCTTCCTCAATGCGTCAATCCAAGGTAGCCAAGAGCCAAGGCTGGTGTGCACATGCTGATGTCTGCGACAACACGCCGGGATAGCAGGGTAAGTGTCTCAGGCTTCCGTTCAGGGTTATCTGTTGGCACAAGAAAGAGAAGAAGAGACCGCGACCTCTCGGCCCTGGGACTGGGCCTAGGTGGCGATTGCGCTGCCTCTACAGGTAGAGGATGTGACATCACCTTGTCAGGCAGGCGGGGTGATGTTGTATCGTGAGTCAGAGGGCTATGTGGGAAGAAAGGTACCATTTGATACATTTGTCACGTTAATTTATATACTATTACCATATCGTCGCTGCTGGCGCCGTTTGGAGGCGGGCTCAGGCCCTGACCATGTGCTGACCAGTGCAGATCACTGGCGTGCAGCGAGCACAGCGTCACGTCCGTCTGTGGCCCGCAGCTGCGGGCGCTCCGGGTCTCGAGAGCGTGCCGAAGCCGTCCCGTGTCGCACAGGTGCAGCAGCTGATCCCGGTGATGGCGCCTGTGTCGCCAGCTTATCCCGGCGGTGGCGCCTGTGTCGCCAGCTGATCCCGGCGGTGGCGCCTGTGTCGCCAGCTGATCCCGGCGGTGGCGCCTGTGTCGCCAGCTGATTCCGGCGGTGGCGGCTGTGTCGCCAGCTGATCCCGGCGGTGGCGCCTGTGTCGCCCGCTGATCCTGGCGGTGGCGCCCTGTGTCGCCAGCTGATCCCGGTGGTGGCGCCTGTGTCGCCTGCTGATCCCAGTGGTGGCGCCTGTGTCGCCTGCTGATCCCAGTGGTGGCGCCTGTGTCGCCAGCTGATCCCAGTGGTGGCGCCTGTGTCGTCAGCTGATCCTGGCGGTGGCGCCTGTGTCGCCAGCTGCTCCCGGTGGTGGCGCCTGTGTCGCCTGCTGATCCCAGTGGTGGCGCCTGTGTCGCCTGCTGATCCCAGTGGTGGCGCCTGTGTCGTCAGCTGATCCTGGCGGTGGCGCCTGTGTCGCCAGCTGATTCCGGCGGTGGCGCCTGTGTCGCCAGCTGATCCCGGCGGTGGCGGCTGTGTCGCCAGCTGATTCTGGCGGTGGCGCCCGTGTTGCCAGCCGCTCCCGGTGGTGGCGCCTGTGTCGCCCGCTGATCCCGGTGGTGGCGCCTGTGTCGCCAGCTGCTCCCGGTGGTGGCGCCTGTGTCGCCAGCCGATCCTGGCGGTGACGCCTGTGTCGCCAGCTGCTCCCGGTGGTGGCGCCTGTGTCGCCAGCTGCTCCCGGTGGTGGCGCCTATCGTTGTGCTCTCTGATGGTCTGGCATAACCTGCACGACGTTCTGCCGGAATAGGTGTGCTCAGTTAACTGATTCGCTGTAATTCACTTAATGGAACATGTAAGCCGATCTCACAAGCTTTATCTGCCGAAATTTCCCTTTTTAATGACAGCGTTCCGTCTTCTCGGAGTTTTCTTTACGCCGGTGTCGCTGGATTTCATTTCAGGCGGAACTCGCCAAAGTGAACATGTCAAAACGCCGCTGTGTTATCACTGCAAGACAGGTGCTGCACGCTGACGGACGAGCACTTTCAGGGGCAGCAGTTCGCCACATGTCCGCAGCATAGACGTTTGAGATCTTCTCATTGCATGGGGAGTGTGTGTCTTCTTGGAGGTCATGTTTTTGGCGTGTTCCGTACATGCCGCCGGAGGATTGCACGTTGTTAATGTTTCTGCTTGCATGATGGTGGCAAACACAACAGGTTATAGGTGGCGCCAGTGTAGGGTCTGCCGAGTCCCCGCCGACCGGGATGGAGCGCGTTGTCCGCCCCGGAGTCACGAGAGCAGCAGGCGTTGCCGGTACGCGGGGTTGGGTGCGGCCCGTGTTGGCGTGGCGTCTGGTGATTGGTGCTCCATGGGGCCCGTGGGACGGCGGTGTTCCTCGGTGGGTGGGTGCCGCCGGAGCATTCTCGTGTCCTGCTGGCGGCCGGTCCGACAGAGACGCCGGCCGCACGTGACAGGGCCTTCAGCGGCGGCCGCTGCGCTGCTCCAGCTGGACGTCGCGCTGCCAGCAAAGCACCGGAACCGGAACCGGAACCGGAATTTGTGCTCAAGATGGCAGGAACAACAGGCTGGCGTCAGACGACCAGTGGGCGGCAGCCGTGTCCAGAGACGGCCGGCACGCACCGTGCCCGGGATGTTCGGGAGGCATGGAATCGGTGGACTGCCGATTGCCGACCGGGCGTGCTCGCGGACCAGAGGGCCCACCGCCGCCTGGCGGACAGCTCGTGTCTTCCTAGAGAACACGCCTGCTCGGCTTCCCCAGCGATCGCCGGCCGTTGCCATGATGTGCCATGAGTGCAGTCCTGCGCGGCTGACAGGCGGCGACGGCTTACGAGTGGGTCTGGTCGGGCCGCGCTGCCTCCTCAGACGAATCGCCCCGCCCCGCCAGGGGAAGACGGTGGCAGGAGAGCTCCTCACATCACGCGTCCGGTACGTCAGTCTGGGGCGCCGAGGCGGCCCCTGTACTTGCAGAGCGTAGCGACAGGCCGTGTTGCAGCTCTGCAGTGTGCGCGCCACGGGCCGCCGCTGACGACGACGGGACAACGGCACCAGCCAGTGTGTGACAAATGTAGGACCGGTCGGACCCGCCTTGACCTCGCCTAGAACGGCGCCCATCCCCGCGAGGCACCGTCTTCTCGTGGTGGGGGTGGGCTGAGTGTCCGCATTGTTCATGCGGGCTATTGGGGAGGCTTGTGAAGCGGCCATTCCGGCCAAAGGGGAGAGCCGGATCAAACGCGCCTCCCGCAAGGATTCTCGGTTTCGGCGAGAGTGGGGACTGGCAAGCCCTCGGCCCCAGCTCCTAGTCGTACTAGGGTTGCGGTGCTTAGTCGGGTCCGGCGGGAGTGGTGAATGGTTCCTGGATGTCGGTGTCGGTGTTCACCAACGCACACATACCTTGGGCCTGGATTTGCCACCCTGTGGGTGCCTCCTGTTGACTTGGCACGCGTGTAGCCGGCGCGTGAGGCGCCGTCCCTTCGGGGCACGGCGTCTCCCCGGCCCCGCGAGAAGACGAATGAAGGGGCTGAGCGGAGTGCCGACGGCATTACGGGAGAGAATGCCACTACACATTGCTAACATGAGCATGTAATGCTGCGGTCAGCCAAGCTGGGCAGCGACGGGAGTCCTGCTTCGTGTCACCTGCACCCATTCCTGCTCCAACAGGCCTAGCCAGGTGTGGAAGCCGGCCAGCGTCTCTCGATTACAGAGGCTAGAATCGAAGTGCGGTACATCAGAGACGATGCCATTGGGAAGGTACTGTGACGAGGGCTGGTGTGATTTCTCCTTTGACCTCGCCTGGGACGGCAGGCACCATCACAGCCCGGCCAGGTCACGGCTGGTGAGGCGAGCCGGCGTCTAGGCCAGAGGGCGGGCCGGGGCGTCGGCACCAGCAGCAGCGGTTGGTGCCAGCGGCACAAGTTTCACTTCTGCGAGCCGAAAATAAAATGCATCCGCTGGGTGCCGTTGGGGGTGGTGCGATCCTTGATTCGATGTTCATGGATTGTCCCTCCATTGTCCCTCATGTCTCTCGGCCCATCAAATCCAAGCCAAAAAAAAAACAAAAAAAAAAACGGCCAAGGCCCGTCTCCGTGATGGTTTGCTGCCTGCGAGTTGTACGTCGCAACAGTCGCTGCAGACCTGGATATGATGCACTGGCGGTCGAGCTCCATTGATCAGCCGCTGCGGGCCGCCTCTCGCTGTCGAGCTCCACTGATCAGCCGCTGTGGGCCGCCTCTCGCTGTCGAGCTCCATTGATCAGCCGCTGCGGGTCACCGCTCGCTGTCGAGCTCCATTGATCAGCCGCTGTGGGCCGCCTCTCGCGGTCTAGCTCCATTGATCAGCCGCTGTGGGCCGCCTCTCGCTGTCGAGCTCCACTGATCAGCCGCTGCGGGCCGCCGCTCGCGTCATTTCCTTCCGTTTCGGAAAAAAACTTCATGAAGGAAAGTTGGCAGCGCTTTGAATATAAAAACCGCACTTTGACGCGGCTCAGTCATACTCGGCGCAAACATTGTGTTTAAGTGCACTGGACCTCGGATCCCACACCGGCCAGCTGGCGACAAACGGTTGCCCCCCCCCCCCCCAACTTCAGGCTGGATCCGCCCCTGCCCTTATGTACTGACGCGTGCTGACTGGTATGTTGTGGTAGGCATGAAGCAGCCAGGAAGTTCGTGCCGCCCGACCGGTCACCACCAAAGGTCGCCCTCATTGCTCGTTATCATAAATTAATCTGTCTGATTGTATTACAAATATCAAGACACAACTGACTGATTTTTAGGGAAGGGAATGATTTTTTCAAGGGATCTTCATGAAATCACGGTGACCAAAACCTACGAGCTTGGGCGTAGAGACAGGGGGGGGGGGGGGAGCAGGGGAGCCATGCCCCCCACTTTTTAGATTAAGGCTGCGTTTAGCTTACTTTTGCACCACATTCAACATATATGCCGATTTACTTAGTTCACCAGCCATCTTCCTCAAGATGCTGCGCATCTTTCTCAGTTGCTCATTGGCTACCACTCAGTGTTACAGCTGCAGAGCCGACGCCGCGCGGCCTATGGAGATTGCAACACCGGGTATCGAGGCTGTTGTTGCTATGGCTTGCGAGCGCGCATGTTCAAACCATGTTACATAGTCTTTACCAGTAATCAGTTCTGCCGTTATTGGACCACCTGCAGCGGTCAGGGGTGTTGTTGCGTCAGTGAGGGTTTCTGTGCTGATCCAAGGCCAACTGCGCGGGCCAGAAGGCCTTTCGTGTCAGGGGGAGGGGAAACACTGTTATGATATATCCTTCTAATGGCCCCAGGATCGGTCAGGAGATCCCGCCCCGTGTCGCCAGAATGACAGCCAAAAGGCACTTTGCGATAGGACAGAATGTCCCTTCGGCCCTTGACCTCAAACGTTAACGTGCCCCGGATGTCCTACTCACGGGTCCCTTGCCTGGAAAGAAATAAAGGTTCTCAATATTATTGAGTAGAGTGGTAGTCCCATTACTGTTAAATAGAGTGGATCGAAATGAGTTGTAAAAAAACGAACAAAGATGAATAGTTGCAGAAATACGAAAAGTAGAGATTCTGGGTTTTACTCTTTCAATTCCCCCACCAGATTCCAGCATCACTTTGTGGTGTTTTAAGGCCCAATTCGTTCTTATCATCCGTCTAAAAATCGCGCACGTGAAATATGCGCCCAGACCGTCTTCTTGATGTAAGATTTGATGTCCTTAAGCGTTCGAAGGTACTTCTTTCAGAGGCGTCATCATTTTCGAACGCCCGTTGGCCACGGCTTAGTATTGACTGTTGGCCAACGCTGCGCGGCCTCGGGAGACTGCAACGGCTGGCGTGTACTTTGTACTTTGTATAAAGTATATGGTTGCGGACCGCGTACGATGTACTTTCGCAATGCCTTAATGTTTATAGAGCCCAGATAAAAATTCTGACAAAAGCTCTGGACTCTATCATTTGAGAAAGAGTCCTTAAAGCCATTGTGGATTGGAGGCGCCGGTGATTTATTTCACGCGGTCGTTGCCCGCCTGGTTTTTGCAGTTTATTGACTCCAAAATACAAACAGAATTGATCTGACGGTAGCTCCTGTCTGCCATCCTGGTCACAAAGTAAAAATAGCGATAAAACGAGGAAAACCCTATCCCTTCTTAAAAAGTAACCTGTATCCGGGGATCTCTTGGGAGGTGGGGGGGGGGGGGGGGGGTAAAAATCCCTGCCACGTTGTGGCCTGTGGCAGCGGCCGCTCCAGGTCAGATGAGGTCCGGGTGCTGGACGGACCATGCCGAGCATTGTGGCACCTTGAACTTTTGCGCGAACTTTTTCGCTGAGTCGCAATGCCACAATTGGATGGTGCTTTCGGGCTTCACACAGTGAGTGCTGCGTGAGCTCTGATATCCATATACGACATCTATCGGATGAAAAAGATGCAGCCTAAATATGCAAGTAGCAATGCGGTCAAAAAACGGCTGAAAATTTGACTGGCTATATAAGAGACTGGTTGTTCGCTTCTGGTTGTGTTTGCATGATAATTTCAACGTTGGTTGTGCCAACAAACAACACCTGGGTAGCAGTGGGATTGCTTCCATTGGTGAGACACAACTGCGCGAACTGGTTTTCTCGGGACGGTCTGGCGCTCTCATTCTGCGTGCACTGAAGAGGCGGCTTGTCTTCCATGTATAAGACTCTGTTTATAACCCATGTCATATTTGAGGCAGCGAAGTCGGTTAACCATAATATATATAAACCATGCCATGACAAAACCTGACATGAAATGACATGAAAACAAAACATGACATGGGTATATAACCCACGCCATAGACAAAACGCCCCGTGAGGCAGTTTTAGAGGACTTCATAACATGGACAATGTGAAGGAGACACTAAGAACACCATTTTTGGAAAGATTAAGGAGTATGTGCCCAGCAAAAATTATGTATATGTACGTTTATATATATATATATATATATATATATAATATGAGTGCAAATATTCAAGGCTACGCAATTCAGCAAATTATTAATACATTTGAAGACATGGGCGTAGGAACGTTTCAAAAGGTGGGACGCCAAGCTCAGAGCGTGCTTCAGAAACTTTTCTGAAAAGCAAGCCCGATGACCGGGGGGGGGGGGGAGGGGGCAATGGGGTTAGAGATGGAGGCTGTTATCGTTTTTCATTCAAACGTCATGGCTGTTTTGCTAGATATGCACCTAGAGCTGTTTCTCACTGGTGCACAATCTTGTCTGTTCAACTGGTCTATGTCATTCGGCAAATAGGGCTGTTCAGCTCCCCAGAACCATTCTTCCATTTCAACATCGTCTTTCCTGAGGAGGCGAAATTCCACGCGCGGGTAGACATTTTGGTTCACTGAGGAGGCATCTGCCTCAACAGGGTAAATGCTAAAATACGGCCTGGACATAGGTTGGTGATAATTTTGAAAGCGAATCAATGGCTCACAGTGCTACAAATTGTGTATGCGCTCTCATTTCTCTGGCTGATTTTCAAGAATTTTTTAAAAAGATTTCGCACTTTCAAGAGAAAAGACATGCAGCATTTTAGAAGGAAACAAACTGGGAATCTTGAAACTTCCAGAAATGGTGTGACAAAGACGATACGTCTGGAATTTCTCCTTTAAAAACCAGGCCACAGAATGGAGACCCTTCTGTCATATATTCCTTACCTGGGCCCTGCTACCGTCCGCCGTCGGCGGGCACTGCCCTGAGCCGGCTGTCTCCCGCATGACTGACAGTATCAATATAATAACACCCGCAACAGTATTTTTTCCGAATTATCTTTCCTTATACCACACAATCGGAGAAAAAAGGCTTCGAGAGGCTGCCGGTCTTAGGTATGAATTGGCCCAACGGATATTTTATTGCCCATCATTCAACATAGACGACTTGATCTGCTTTTGCGTGCAGGCAGTGGCGTAGCCGGAGCCTAGCCAAGGAGGAGCACGGTGTTGAAAAAACCCTTATTGTGGTGACCTCCCTCCCCTCCCTAAAATGCCCCCGGATACAGCTTACTTGTTAACCATGGACACGATTTTCCTGGTTTTATTGTTTTTTATACTTTGCGACCAGAACAGGAGTACAGAAGCTACCGTGAGATAAATTCTGTTTGTATTTTGGAGTCGATAACCTGCAAAAACCAGAAGGAGAGCGATCGCACGAAATAAATCACCGGCGCCCTTACTTTACAGGTGGCTTTGTGGACTCTTTCTGAAACGATAGAATTCAGAAGCTTTCTAAGTGTCTGAGCTCTACAGATATTAAGAACATCGCGAAGGTACATTGCAGATCGATATGCTTGATCTAAATTTGAAAATAAAATTTGGTTGTGGACCGAGTGGTCAACAAGATGCATCAACATGAGCAAGCCATGATTGGCTGGAAATGTTCAACA